>NC_092630.1:37658365-37959615 GCF_039555335.1 Amphiura filiformis
TACTGAAGAAGTTGCCTTGTCTGCAGGCCTGGAAATAAAATAATGTATTAAGTAAAATTGTTTCAAATCCATCCCTTAATTTGTAGATGCAGGTCATATTTTCCTAGTGCTCTTTGTTTTATGTTCATGGACACAGACATCAAGTTTACTTTATTTCATTGATTTTGTAGCAAAAATATCAAGGCAACAGCACAGAAGAAGAAAGCAACAAGTGGTACAAGTCTGGGTTCAGCCAAAGGAGTAGAACAGATGTTGAGTCAAGTGAGAAAAGATGTGGTAATGATGCATGGCAAAGGCAAGAATGAAGAGGACACATTGGTGAAACTATCAGGGGCTTCGCAGAACTTGTAAGTTGATATTTGAAAACAATCTTGAGTCCATTTTGGCTTCCTCGAGAAAGTGTGTGCTCCAGTGCGTGTAGTATTTAATTTTGCGCATTGACTTAAAGAACTAGCATGTTCATCTGTACACACCCAAGGTAACAGAGACAAAGTACTGACATCACTCTTTCTAGGAAGAAAAGATAAAGTTTTACAAAGGAAGAAATTGAAATTCCAGTTTCATGTAAATGTTTAATTTTGTCGTATTTAGATCCTATTGTAATTTGTAACTTACAGCAAAAATGTAAGATTTTGTAGTAGTTTTTAATATTAGAAATGTTCTTAATGTTCTCTTTTCATTGTGAGATTTAATAATAATTAGATAAAATGAAAGAAACTATCCATTTTATATCCAGCACGTAAATGAGCATTTTAGTTATTTAAGTACATTCCATTTATAATGATCATGTGTAAATCAGCTTTTGAGAAAAATTGAGGACCTCTTCTTGAGCAGATCTTACAATTATGGCAAATATTAGCATACCTTGATATGTCACGTATACCAAAATCCCAGAATTTCTAAGTGAATACATGAAGGTGATTTTCTGGTCAACTGTAGATCATTTAACTATGACTCGGACTTCAACCATCTATACCATAAGCTCTGTTAGTTGATAATGGATAATTGTTTTCTACTTGCAGCAAGGAGCTTCTAAGCAAGCCAACACCTGGAACACAGAATCTTATGAGACATATGGTTACATCTGAAGGTAAGTTTTTAATACACATTGCAAACTGGGCTCATGCTTAACTTACTGTTCAGCTTGCCAATTGTACCAATGGTTCACAGCTTGCCTGTTATCTTTTCAACTTGCCTGGACGTTTTTAATATATTAATTAATTGCATACTCACTGAACTGTTGTTGAATGAAATGTTGTTGCAATGATACTTACAAACTCAAATTTACAACTACTTGTCCAGCAGCAGTGCCAGGATAGATGGTTTTGCCAGTTATAGTGTATTTTATTTTTTGCTCATTATTGCTCTTTGGGTGGTGCAAAATAAGATTCAAGTGAATGTAAAATTCTCACCCTTGGGTAATAACTTTAGAATTCAAGCTCAATAATCTTGAGACAGCAAACCAGTTGTTTGATATCAGTTGGACTCCCATTGTGAAAGTCTCTGTACTGATTTCTTAACTTTAGAATCTCATAGGCTGCCACTCATGTCCTTATCCTAACCACAATACTTATCTCAATGCCATTGTTAAAATATTTTAATCCTGATCAATCCATCCACTAATCCACGTTAGAAAAGCATTGAGACTGGACAAGGGTCAAAATGATCAGTAGACAATATCTGCATTTGCAAATTTATTTGTCCAGAAATTTGAATATGATATCTTAAAATCTGTATGTGTTTAATTTTTTTTATCACCAGAAAATACCAAGCCTAATGTGCAAGGATTAAGTGCATTAGAATTGATTAATAAGCAGAAGAAAGAAGAAAAGTTGAAACATAATCGAAGAAAGGAAGCTACCAAAAGCCAATCATCATCATTTGGAAGAAGCCAAACACCAAAACCAGGAGGAAGTCAGACACCAACGATGGGCAAAAGGGAGGACCAATGCTAGGAAGGAACATGGACGATGATGACTTCATGTTTTTTAGTGCAAGCAGCAGCAACAGCAAGCCTAATAAAGCAGTGTCAGGAAATGGCAGTCGAATAGCTGATATTGCCAAAAGGAAAGCGCTTGAGATGATCAAGAAGAAAGGACCTCTTACCAAACAAGATCCTAACTGTGTTGGAAGGAATAAGGATGCATCAGAGAAGAAGCAAGAAGCTGTTAAACAAAGAGTGGAGAGAGATGTGAAAGAAAGAAATGGAGGTAAAGTCAGTGCAGATGTACTTTTCTTCGTAGAGACGTTTGAAGCAAGAAACAGTCATTATTTTAAAATCAAATCTAATATTGGAACTAAAATTTTGCAACTCACTTTCCTACATTGCGTCCGAAATTATCGGATGTAGCAAAGTGAGTTGCAAAATTTTAGTTTCAGTATTAGATTTAATTTCAAAATAATGTTTTAAACTACTGGATGAATAATCTACACCAAAATGAGAAACAATCATTGCAAGGAAGTATTGATTTCGAGTTTAAATTTGGACTGTTTAAACAGTTAGCAATCATTAATCTAAAACTTCCTGGTGCAAAGATGCTTATTTATAAGAAGATATCATGACATGTTGTTCTTGTATTACCCATGATTAATGCAAGACCAGGGTTAGTAAAGTGTGGGAGTGTGCACAGGAGGGCCACTCTCAGAAAATAAGTTGGTGTTCAATTTAAATCAAACATAAATCACTATGATCATTATTTCACAAACATTTGAATGAATTCTGATTCTGTCAATGTTACATTCATGCTTTATAGCTTGTAAAAAAATGTTTGTTGAAAAGGAACTTTTATCTATAATAAGATCTATGTATGGCTTTTGAAGGGGAAAATTTCCTAAAAACTCCATAATTAATAATATCCGTAGCATCACCTTTAACCTTAATGTGACCATACCAGGACTCTTTGATGCTGGGAAAGTTTTTATATGAAGAAAATTAGCAAAGAACTTGTTTGTTTCCCTTGGTGCTCGAACCCAGACCCCTCAAGTGCTAAGCAACCAGCAGGCACAGGTGTTTTGCTGGCCCGGCCAACGAAACCATGCATATGACTTAGGTTGATTGCATCATGCATCAGGTGGGATGCATGTATGTTTGCACAGGGGCTTCGCTTTGTAAGATTCATTAGTGTTCGAGTTAAGTTAAAAACTTAATAAAATTACAAATTTCCTTAACCTCACCTTTTAGTTATCTAGATGTTATATTTTATTCAACTGTAGGTGAAAGTAGCCCAGAGAACAAAGATGAGAATGAACCTGTGAGGAAGAAAAGGAGGCTGTACCTGGATGATGATGAAACAATGAGTAAAGATGAAATGACTGCTATCATTAATGCAAAGTCGATCAATGCTGAGCAATTAGCAGAGGTAGGAACATACTTTTGCTGTGCCTTCAATGTGTCATTCTCTGTTTCTATGTGTTTGTCCCTTTCCTCTCTCTTTCTCCTGCTCCCTATCTGTCTCGCTCTTTCTCTTTTCATTTGCTCACTTATTCTTACTTTTCCCCTGCACTTACTCTTTAACTTTCACTCTTTCAATCCCTCTTCCACTCACTCTCTCCCCACTGTGTCTTTATCTCATTCATCTTTCTCCTTCCCTCTTTCTCCTGCTCTCCTCTCTCTTTTTCCTTCCCTCTCTCTCTATCTTTCACTCTGATATATAACATGACTACATCATAATGTGGTCTTTGTTTTGAATATAGTACTTCATACTTTCTATTTCATCATTAAGGATAGGAATACTGTTGATTTGACATTGTCTGTACAATGTTTTGTACACAGTATTCAAGCAGGTTTCTGCCTGACATCAACATCTCTCTCCTTCCCTCTCTCTCTCGCTCTCCTCTCTCTTTTTCCTTCCCTCTCTATCTTTCTCTCTGACATAACATGACTGCATCATACTATGGTCTTGGTTTTGAATATAATACTATGTACTTTCTATTTTATTACAAAGGATAGGAATACTGTTGATTTGATTATATCTGTACAATGTTTTTTTACACAGTATTCAGGTATTTGCCTGATTTAAGTATTTTGCTTAGATCTTCCATGTATCAAAGTATCTGGAAATGCACATGTTGAAGCAGTTTTGGACATTTTTGATAATAATAGTAATATAACCATGCTTATAAAATGCAATACACAAGTCTCAAAGCGCTACATGAAAGCGCTGTATAAAATCACAACAGAACAACAACATAAGGTTAAAAGATTATACGATGTTTGTAAAAGCTTTTTTATATTGTATTTATTTAATGGATGAATTTGATGAAATTGAACTGAACTGAAGATACCATGGTTACAAGCTAAATATATAGAATGAAATTAAAGAAACTTAGTTAAACAAGACTTGCTTTCATCTCTGTTTACAATGTTGTCAGTTGGTAAGATGATAAAGTTCTCGAACTTGTCTCCGAAATTTACTTCATGCAGTCACAGTTCAATTCAGATAAAACATTTGATATGAAATCAAATTAGTTCATATTTTTATTGAATGTTGTCATATTTTTTACTTATTTCTTCAGCTTGAAGCAGACTGGCAGGACAAGTATTTCACTCAGCTGGAAAAGAAGGAGAAATTAGAAACTAAAATGTCAGAGGTCATGCAGAGGAAATGTAAAGTTGTATCTTGCAAACAGGTGACTACCATAATTAAATGTGTATTGATGAACTGTTTTTCTGCTTCATTTTTTTGTGTTTTGTGAAAGAAAAAAATACAATTCTGATGTGACACATAAATCAAACTTGAGCTTTCTGAGGTATATTGTACGATTAACATTTCCAGGTGCAAGTTTCTTGATAATCTTAACTTACAAATGACTTTCAGAGTACTCAGAAAATCAGAAACTTAATTTGATGGATTGTCTTCTCAAGCTCATCATAGGGCAAAACTTTTTGATTCTTGAAACATAACTTACAAGGACTTCTATCTATGTGTACAACAAAAGAATGGACTAAATATGCACGATGTCTTTAATGTAGGCACTGGCAAATTGCTACATTTTGTACTCAATGAATTCTATCCAATTTCTTCAAATGCAGAATGTTGAAGCTATCAGCCATGGTGCATACCTGCCAACCGTGCCTATATAATAGGGACTGTCCCTATTTTTACTGCAACAAAAAGCATAAAAGAGAGCAAATTTACCATGTGTCCCTATTTTTGCAAATATATGACTATAGTAATGTATAGGAAATTCAGGAATGTCTCTATTTTCAGATTTTTTTCTCCCATTTGTCCCTATTTATGAGGTTTTAGGGTTGGCAGGTATGCATGGTGTCACACAGGAACAAACGTGGAAATTGTTACTGTCTTATCCCAATATCAAATATATACATGCACTTGTCAGCCGTTACATGTGTTTTCTATTTACATAATAACTAGGAATAAATACCAGATTCATCTCAAATGTAGGTCACTTCAAATCATCCCAAATCTTCAAATCAAATCAAACCTTACAAGGTTTAGGAATGTTCTCAGTATTCCTAAACCATGTGATTTGGGGATGAATTGAATTGGCAGCCACTTGAGATGAGTCTGGTATTTATTCCTAGTTATTATGTAAAAAGAGACAGCAAGGGTTAGTGTATATCCTTTTGATATGAATGTACATATATTAGTTTTTGAGCAAGACAAGTGCATTCTTTTGATATGGAAAAATAAAACGAACGAAGACGGGAAACAGTTGTACATTAGCAGCAAATTTTCGCAGCAAAAGCGTACCTTCTTCAGGATAATAAAGCCTGAAGAAGGTACGCTTAGTACCGAAAATTTGCTGCTAATATACAACTGTTTCCCATCTTTGTTCGTTTTATTTTATCTTGTATATTTCACGGGAGTGCATCTTTAGAGATCCAGTTTAAGTATGTGTGTTTCGTCAACTTTCTGTCTACAAATTCTTTTGATATGGATGTACACATAAAATTGGTTTTTGAGCAATGAGTTTGACTGAATAACTTGATGACTTGATAATATTGCTTTATAATGTAACTCCATCTAATTTTGTGTGTGTTTTTGTCTTCCTTTTCTTAGTGCAAGTACACCTGGTTTGCACCTTCACCTCTGTGTGTGAAAGAAAAGCATGTATTATCTCGTCATGATGCTACAGAGAGATTCTTTGTTTGTAATGGATGCAGGGTTAGGACTGTTGCCTTTGACAAAATACCAACAAAACCATGCAGGTAAGTTATCTTATATAATGGGGTGAGTTGACAAATGGAGCTTGGAGCTCAGCCGCATATAATATTGAGGTTAAGTTTTCCATGCGCATTACTAGCTGGGGTGCTATTTTGATGGCTCTAAATGACCATAAACATTGTTTAGCACACATCTCGCTATAAACATGGAAACCATCTGAAAAGCACTGGGCATAGCTCTGTGCATTGAGGTTAAAACCTCGATAACTTCTCCGTCAGTTGATAATACATGTGTTATCAAAATATTTGTGATGTGAGATGCCAAATATGATTTAGCCAAATGAAAGGGCCCTGACCTGATGTGTTATGTGAAGTTGTTTTAACATCATGATTTAATTTGAAATTTCACTATCAATTAATTGATTCTAGTCATGATATACAATTATACATATAGTGTGATGTGGTCTACAAGCATCTGCAACTTGTCCAAATTGAGACAACAGTGATAGATGAAATGTTTAAGCCTATGGGAACCTTCTCTCAAGCTTCTAACATAGTGCTAAGTGGCAGCTTGTAAATTAACTTTTTTTTTCATTATTTGTTTCTGTTTTAGGTGTTGTGGATCAACTAGTTTTGAAAGGACATCAATGTTAAGGGTAAGACTTTATTTATTTATTTATTTATTTATTTATTGTTCTATTGACATCTGGGTCTGTTACGGATAAATTACCATCTGAGAACATATTCAGGTTAAGTGCTTCAGCAGCAATTCAATATGAATTGTTCAAACTGGAAATACTAAATGATAATTTGTGCCCATCCACCACAAACTGGTCGTAAAGTCGGCATTTTCCATTTTGAGATACAATCAAAACAGTATATGGATTTCTATGTAAAATATATAAGAAATTTGACCTTTGATGAACCATAACTTCACTTCCAGATGTCCGATGAAGCTGGTTGAGGTGTCATTTTAAAGCTGAAAGTACATTCTTTCAAAATCTGCAATAAACAGAAAATGGTCTAGAGCCGACTTTACCACCACTTCGTGGTGGATGGTCACATTTTTTTATTTCAAGGGAATTGATTAAGCTCCTTAAGTGTGACGGCTACTACTTATATGTACAATTATTTAATGTACACTCATGGAGCAATATGAGAAATCCTATGAGAAAACGGCTGTAGTGTAGACTTTTACTATATTATACAACTTTTCTTCAAAGGGTTTGTAATTTTCTATTGAAAATACCACAAATTTATGTTGCTGAGATGAATATGGCATGAATTTCAATGGCTATCTTCTGTAGATAACATGAATTTGTGTCTTTTCTGAATCCTTATGATGAGAGAAACATGATAAGACAGACAAGTTTCCCAAGCTTGTATATTTATCAGGCTTGATGTGGCTAATATTTTCAATCAAAATTTACAGGTGAAAAACTGAAAATATTAAATAAGCATACTCTACCTCCACCTCTAATTCGTATTATTTAATTTGTTTTTCTACAGGAGCGTAAAGGTCCAAAGCTGGAAAGTGAGAAACTGTTGATTCGAGGAGAGGAACGCAAATATGTTAGTAGTCTATAGCAGGTTGCTTGGGTCAGACATGATAGCCAGTGAACACAAATGGTGCTCTTGACTTATAGAGAATTAGACATGCTGCAGGAGATACTGTAATAAACAGTATTAAAAATTGCTTTCTATGCTTCTATATGGAACAATCATGATTATTAAAAAGTGAGGCCTCATTTTCCAGTGTTGTAACAAGTCACCAAAAATTTGCTGAGTGAAGTCATTTGGCCAATTTTTCTAGCTCTAGTACAAAGTCAGTGGGTCGAGTCAGCTGAATATCACTCGAGTCAGTCACCTCATTTACCTCGAGTCACAAGCCATGACTTGTTACAACACTGTCATTTTCATAAACAGCTAGCTACCAAGTGTCATGGCAGCAGCTCAGCGGCAATAAGCATAAAACATTTGTAAAGAATATAAAATACTCCCTGTTTGTTCACAAAGTACAAGAAAATGTGTGTGTTGTATGACTGTCTTGTCATCTTCTATGAAGTCAAACACTGAATGGAATGTTGTTATGTTCCGAAAGCCAAAAGCTGAATGGAATGTAGTTCCAAACTAGATATCCATGTCATTTGTGAGAACAAACAGAGGCAATATTTTTATTCTTATAAAATAACAAAGTGGACATGAATTCTGTTATCTAGTTGGTAAACATACAATTTTCAGATTATTTTAAATTGTGTGCAATAACAACTACCTTTCACTCCCATGTTTGTACATTGCATACGTACGTAGCCTTTAAGTTGCATTTAAAAATGCACCTCTGGGAAGTGTCATGTCCGTACAATATCTGAAGAAGTTAATATTATCAAAATATTTTCCAATTCCAGAAATGTGTTTTGCATTGGGTTGTTTCTGCGTATGTGTGACCAAGCAAACCCCTGTGACCTTGCAGTTAGGCCTCCATTTTGAAGATCCAATTGTGCAATTTATGAAATTCACATCATTAAAGTCTACCAATCTTATCTAGTATAGGTAGAATATAAGGTACTTTCGCATTACCTTGATTGTGTTTTTGGGTGTTGATACTGTATTGTCATTGTTTTCTTTACATGAACAATGCTGCAATTACCATTTAGTATTTTGCATGTCTTCCAAAATTCTAGGATTACACGAAGTTTCACTAGCTTCTTTATTAGATGAATATATTACAAGGTATTTGTATGTAATACAGATTTACTGTTTCTGTACTTAATTCTCAGACACAACATTATATATTTGAAAGTAACGAGTGTGTACCACAAGCGTATGCTGTTGTAAACTACATGTATGTACAGTACGACTCGTAACAAACCATCATTCTATGCAATGTTGTTTCTAAGCAGCAAGTTGTTTCGTTGTAGTTGTTGTTTCACTACGCCAGGCACATACCCCTTTGTCCGAGAATTGAATAAAATAGCTTTGGTGTTTGACCAATGAGTTAACAGAATAGTGTAACATATGAAGAATGAATAACTTATTCATGTTGTAGTATTGAATATTTAATAAATTTTAAGAATAAAAGGACTTGTACAATTATGACACCAAACTTTAAAATTGAATGTCGTCATTATCCAAATTACTTTGCTTGATGGCATCACAGATGATGATCATGAATTTGTCAAATAGTAATTATTTCTGGTAATAATCTCATTGTTGAGAATAAATGTTGTTTCCCTGTTAGTGTAGTATTTGTAGGTGGCGGTTGTTTTTAACCTTGGAACATTTTCATTATGGCTGTTACAAAAGTTAAAAGATGTGAACAGAGTATTTAAGATTATTGAATTGACCAATTGAAGTATGTACCTTTCTTTCAAACAGAAAAATATTTACTTACAAACTTATTGGATATTATGCAAATCCAACATGTTTTTCAGGGAAGTATTAAAACTGTTGGTTCCAAAATGTTACATGATTGGGACTACTCCCCATTCCAGAAAAATACCGCACTATTTTTTTTTTGGATTAAAAAAGTATTATCCTGTTTTGCCAAATGAAACATAGCTAAATCCTAATCCTTTAGTTTGTCCTAACTAGCAATAAAAGTCAAATTTTAATATTTTTGCAATTTGAGGTAAAATGGTCCATTCAAAATCTTTAGTATAGGCTAAGACTTAGCTCATAATTTTAATATTATATGTTATTTTTGCTAATTGGTTATGAAAAAGATTGGAAAATGTGTTTCCAAAAATTAGAATGTATAACTTGAAATTAGTCTTTGCAAGTCTTTGGGCCTGATTGTCACAGAATACGAAAAAGGTCGAAAAAAAAACCTAAAAATGTATGTTTTTGGCCCTTATTTCCCGAAATTGGTCAAATATTAAAATTTGATTTATTTTTTTGCTATTAGGACTAACTAAAGGATTAGGATTGAGCTATGTTTCATTTGGCAAAACAGGATAATATTTTTTGAATCCCCAAAAAATTAGTTCTGTATTTTTCTGGAATGGGGAGTACTCCCCGATGCACAGACTGGAATGTGCTTTGACATCAGCCTGAGAGAGAGCCAGTGGCTGGTAACTTGGCTATCACTCAGTGACTGAGAACAATTTGAGACTGCTCAATGGTATCTACAAATTCCTGGTAGCTATCATTCCTTCCTTATCTGCCTAATTTACTAATTCCAAACAAGTTCAGGTACACTCCTGTGCACAGGGGATGGTTGTAATTCCAAACACAGAAGAAACACAAATGTCACTTCTTGCATGTAAGGTCCATCAGGTACATCATAGCTGGACAGGTATGTCCCTGCACAGCCTGCTGACGGTCTCTTCATCAAGGGGCACCATGTGGGGACTTGGAGATGTGACAGACATCAATCATTTGAATTTCACCACATTCACAGTTACAAGTATACAATGTATACAACATTTCATCATTCCAGAAATTGAGGAGATTGGCGACGAGAACCAAAACATTTTTTGGCCTAATAGAATTAATAATGTATTGTTAAGATATGTTTCCATCAGGTTATGGATACATTACTCGTTTACTTGTTTCTGTGTTCAAATCATGTATTACTTGTTGAAAATTTCAAATTAAATACATTTTTATTCAAAATCATTCTGACTTTTGTAGTTCTATTACATATGTGTTGTACTACATTAGACCTATATTTCTAAGTATTGAGGTATAGGACATTTATTTGTTGAAGATAGTCTTATTAGTGCATGAACTCTTGCATAACATACCCCTATAATTGAAGCACACAATGTGCAAAATGTACGAGAAAAAAATGGGTTTTTCTATTTGTTTGTTTGTTTTTACTACAAGCCTGAAATTGAATGAAAATTGAGGTAGTAGCACCCTCAATGTCCACTCTTTCTTTATACTTGCATCTAAACCCTAATGTAAACACCCTTTTTACAAAAATGCACACTCATTAAATTGATTAAAACAAGTGTTTTAGTTTGCATAAAATGTTCACATTATGTTTTTCAAACGGTATGTCAATGTCATACAGTAGTTTACTATAAGACCTTATCCTTCAAATGATAAAATTTGTACTTTGAATGATAGAATATCTGCTTCAAACAAAGGTGATTAGGCAGATGGCATATGATCATCCCCCCCGGGTCTCATCACAATCATGGTTATAATAATTTGCTGTAAACCTTTGATGAGAGTGTAATTCTGTGATGATGAAAAGGTGCAACTCACAACACGTCCGCCGCATAAATGTCAGAATTAGCACATATGAAATGTAAAGCACAAACATACTACATGTTGTAGGCACCTTGTTAACATGGAAGTACGCTTTCATCAAATGTACACTTGTACAGCAAAATACTATAACAATGGACTTGTTCCAAATCCCATCTCACCTGTGACATTTCATTTTGTTTTTCTTTTGATTCAGGCAAGAATGCCGAGAGGGGGGGGGGGCTGGCACTTACATATTGGCACACATGCACCTGTCAATAACAGACCCTCTTTTTTTCACCAAATCACCCAATGACCCCCTTTTTTTATCAGCTTTACTTCGCGAGGGCAGCTTTGGCTCTCCGAACAGAGTAAACCATGATGTAAACCGGATGCGAGTTGTTAATCACTGATGAACAACGGTAAAAAACATGATTGAATCCCTAAGTTTACAAACATTGTGTATGTTATACTTGATCAAACTAAATAGTATAATGTATATGTCAGCATAATTGGCATCATGATTCAACCCACACTCAGGGATGCAAGTTAGCAGGATTTTTACTGAATTCAGGTTTTTTTTGTAGTCCAGATTAACACAATTTTCAGCTTGTTTTGAGGCCATTTTGGTCATTTTCACACTGTTTTCAGGCTTATTCAGGTTTTTTATAAAAAGTGGACTTTCATCCCTGCACACTCATTGCAGCCTTGATTCAAAATTAATAAGAAATACTACTACAAACCACAACATTTCATTTTTAGTTATCATTGGGTAATAATTATCTTTATTCACAGGTAGCAAAATATAAACAGATTTAATATTACACTAGATTCATACAGGTAAATGTAATTGTAAAATAAAACTTCTGTCAAAGTCTAATTGCTTACAGGTCAGTCAGCAACATTAAACCGTCATTAGCTATAATTTGCATTTAGTGTCTTTCAGACATTGCTTTTATTTTAAGTGTATATGGATACTTTTAGTGTGCAGTATAAATCTGTGGATTATATGTATGATCTGGAGTTGGCGTGTAACTGCCATTAATCATGCCTCAATTCTATGTACCCAAATTTTTCTTACCTGGGGTTGCGAGAAATGTGATATAAAAAATCGAAATACCCTGCACTGAATTAACAGTTATAAAGTATACCTTAAAAAATTCATATATTTTGTGCGTTTACATAATACAAGATTCAGCTATAATTATTCTATTAGCAATTCATGATTAACTATATAGAACCGAGTAATATATATTAGTAATAATTGGAGGACAATAATATCAACACATGAATATAAGTTTTAACTTAAATGAAATTACATTTTTAATGCTGTACCTGACAATTTACAATTATACACAAAATCTGCAAGAAATGCTTGCAGATTTTGTGTATTTGTGATGCAATCAAGCAAATGATTTGATTTACTTTGAAATATACTTTGAGATTTACAGTAAAATTAATTTGTCATTTAGTATTTTGTTTTAACAGCATGAAATGAAATTAATCAAAACTCGTGGACAAGTCCAAAGTTTTTGATGGGTATAATGGGCAAGAGTATCTAAAGAAATTTTGCTAAACATGATCTTGACTTAAAGAGAGCATACAGTGCAATGGACCCGAGAATTCGCACATCGATCTGAGGACAGTGATGCCATAGTTGGCCATGTTTCATTTTTCTGCTATTAATTATTCACAAGGTCTGCCACATTTTTATATGACGTCATCTTAACCAAGTTGAACTTTAAAAAGCCCCAGATGTAGCCTCTTGTCTGGCAGCATCATTTTTCCATTTCATACCTTTGGCCTGCATTATTACACAAAGTATGCATTACGCTGTCTGCAAATTTTTGTATTGATCATGTATAAGATTTGCAAGGGCCTGACATGACTCACTTTGCTTGATTGCATAACATGTTTGTAGAAATATCCACTTTTCTGGAAAAAGGATATTAATACAGAGATAGACATTTTTGTCTTGATTTTTTTTCACATTATCCTGTAACTCCATCCAAAGAATCCCTTCTGTGGCTCTTGAATTACATGATATACCGGGACAATATAACATGTGAAAAAAGTACATGCACAAGAAAGGTTCCCTTGATTTCAACAAATTATTTAACTCTCACAGAGACGAAGTTTGCAGAATATGCACAAGAGTTGTCAACATAATGGCAAGGTACACATTACTTCACTAAAACAATTATGTCCATTTCAGGCACAATTTAAGGCACTAAACTAGAGATACTATAAATATATACATTTACATTCGGTGGTCACATTTCAAAAGAACACCTAAGAAACACCTACATTCATGCACTGGTCAATCAGAGAGCCACTTGCCTTTATTTGAATGGCAATATTAATTATTAAAGATTTGAAACCAGTATCACTGCCATTTATAGTATAAGTATTAACTTACAAATAATAAGCAAAATACAATAGGAATATGCTGTTTTAAACAACTTTAACAATCGCTACTACCTCTAAGAATCAAAATTTGAACTACCAACTATGTTGTGACCCCAGTTGTGAGTGACCAATCATGCCCTTATGTACAAACCACAGTCTCGCAGGAATGTGGATCACTGTGAGCATTTCTCAGAGCTTTCGTTTTTAGCACCATAAGTTGGGAGAAACATAAACATAAGAAGATAAAAAACAACCTTTACCAAAGTAAATAATATTTTCAAAGTCTGCAAATATTTATACTCCTGCTTTACTAAACTACATGACTTGGTACCTTTTAAAAAGGAAAGAATTTCTGCGGAGTTAACATGATTTGATCTATGCTTTTAAAAAGTAAATTAATTATTCTTAATAATTTGTACCCTCATCATAAGTTCTTTTGATAATCACTTTTATATTACTGAATTTTTTTAAACAATTCATATTACACACCCTAACTGAAAATCATAATCTCTCAAATATTATCTCTATATGTGCCCATCCACCACAAACTGGTCGTAAAGTCGGCATTTTCCATTTTGAGTTACAATCAAAAACAGTAAATGGATTTCTATGTAAAATATATTAGGAATTTGACCTTTGATGAACCATAACTTCAATTCCAGATGTCCGATGAAGCTTGTTGAGGTGTCATTTTAAAGCTGAAAGTGCACTCTTTCAAAATCTGCAATAAACAGAAAATGACCTAGACCCGACTTTACTACCACTTCGTGGTGGATGGTCACATATCTGTAATTTTGCAAAGGGCCAAAAACATCAGTTTTTAGGGCATTTTTCGAATGCTATGACAATCAAGCCCAAATACATGGACAAAGACAAATTTCAAGTTATGTACTGAGAAAATACATTTTCTAATCTTTGTCACAACCAATTATCAAAAATAACATAAAACATCAAAATTATGAGCTAACTCTTAACCTATACTCAAGATTTTGAATGCTTTAGACTTGTGCCAAGTCTTCTAATTTTGTAACTACAGGTGTAAGAAAACATGCAAAATTACATGTTTTTGTCCCATTTTCCCTCAAATTGCAAAAATATTAAAATTAGACTTTTATTGCCAGTTAGAAGGATTTAGCTCTATCATTTGGCAAAACATGATATTTTGTTGATCCAAAAAAAATAGTGCTGTATTTTTCTGGAATAGAGATTAGGTACATGTACCAATACTTCCACCAGATAATTTACATGTAGGATATTCAGCAACATGCTGTTTATAGACAAAATCAGAAAAAAACAATTAACAAACGAATGTGCATAAAATGATAAAAGAATAGTAAATATCATACTAATATTCATAAAAAGAAATATACATATTCGTAAATGAAATTATGTAATATGTGACCCATCACATCGAAACAGACCACTTCGCGGCTAGCTTCATTGGCAGATAACAATGAAAGAAGATAAAAAATATAAAGAAAATAAAAAGAATTCTGAGCTTGTTTTGCCTCATAAAACATTTTTACTGTATCTGATTTCAACAAGTAAGGTGTCATTTTCAAGCTAAAAAGCAGCAGTTTATCCTAGTGATTAAAGCTCCATTTTCATTTCCGCCGCGAGGTGGTATGTTTCGATGTGATGGGTCACATATAATTAATATTTCAGAATTGTCAAGTCAAATATAATTAGTACAAATACAACAAAAAATGAATTATCTACAAGATAAATAAACTATCTATACTGAGTCTAAACTCAAGTTGAGAGTAACACCACATTCTACACACACATAGAAGGTCGATTTGTCCGTACACTGGCGACGCAACCACCCCAACACACTGATTCGAGTCTGCTACTTCAAAATCCAACATGGTGTTACTCTCAACTTGAGACGAGACACAGTATATCTCATTGGACAACTCTACAGTGGCGGCGCCAGGAATTTTTTTTTTGGGGGGTCAAAGTGAATTTCAGGGGGGAATCAACAAAATTTGCGCCAAATTACCGCAAAAAGTGGTAATTTTCGTAATTTTTGGTTTTTTCGGGGGGCAAGAGTTCTGACTGGGGCATTTGCCCCACCCCCTGTGGCACCGCCACTGCAACTCTAAGGGTACTGAAGGTACTAAATCTCATTTAGTTGGCTTCATAGATTGATGGAATTGGCAACCTACTAATGATGTTACACAAAATTACAAACAAATTACAACTTCTACCACCTCAAATGGTCAGCACACTAAATAAGGTAGCAGCTCAAAAATCGTGACCTTAGAGCCCAATTCTGAGACAAATTATATTCATTTCAGGCCAAAGTGACTGCATAGATGTTTTCTTCAATTTGAGATATCAGATGCAAAATGGTGCAGAAATAAACAAGTTATGAAACTAAAACCGATAGAGGGCATAAATTAGGGGTTTCAAAGTTGCACCCCTATTGATTTTCAAAATTGAACCTCACTTTTGCTGTTGATAATGTTTCATAAACTGCTACCTTATTTATTATGCTGACTGTAGTATACTTGGTTTCAGCTATACTGTCATCTCTGACATCATGCTGATTTGTGGATATGAATGCAATGGAGCAAAGTGTTAAATCATTACAGCTTAGATTTACCAAGGATTGAACAGGGCACCTGTCTCATCTAACTACTTTAATACCTCTTCAGAAGTGATGCAGGTGGCATCCTGGCTGAAATAGTTGTTACACTACTTTAAGCTTGCAAACTTTTAATAAAAAAGTTTTATATGACATGATGGGGAATGTTATCTCATTCAGTAATGTTGAGACAACATAACACTTGCACTACTGAAGCTCCATGACACTGAACAACACTTTGATCAGTACCATGAGAACACTCAGAAATCAAAGAATGCAAATCAGGATTGTCAGTCTCTGATCCTCATTGTTTTTAGTAGTGTACATCATTATACATGTACATTATGCCTGATTTCAAAAGATATACTGTACTATATTATTTACATGGAATCGATATACATCTTCCACACCAGATTTTACTCTACTATTCTCAACATCATGACACAAGCCAAAATGCTAGTATTAACTGATATAAGGCAAATACTGGAATTGACATGATTTATAAATACAATATCTTGGCAGTGTTTAAACTGTATAGGTAGTATATTCCTTCAAGTTAGTAACCTATTGGGCTGGCTACAATGTCAATCTCAAAGTAGTGCTTTAAAATCAAGTTAGTATTCAACTTATTTTAGTTGTTAATATTGATTAAAAGATAGCTGAAAATTCCAACTAACGGTTATACGAAAACAGCTTAAACAAAGTTACCCTTTTTCTTATTTGCATTTGATGACAACAAATGGTATGGGTTATACTTGCCCCCAGACTACCTACCTACTACCTACACATCAAGTTTCATGCAATTGGTCATTGCTTTGTAGTCTAGAAAATGTTTGAAAAGTGATTTTTAATGGTTGTTACAAACAAACTAACAAATGAATGGATGGACATGATGATCTGATGAGCTGCTAATTGCAGCTAAAAACAATCAGTGAAATTAATCCTATGTTTTCATTTCCTTGTGGACACTTAGGCATACGATTCAAATCAGTCACAAATACTGCTCGACTTGAAATTGTGCTCAAAATACAAAGCAATTATAATCCTGAGAAGTATATGTCATACAGGGATCACTTCAGTTGAATTATATTTACTAACAAAATATACAGGACAGAACATTTATATAACACTTTGAGTTGATGACCAACATATAAATGTGATGAACAAACAAAGGTATTACACTATAAGTAAAAATATTGATTTGAATGAACATAGCATGACAAACTAACACGTCCATTGTGTGACTAATACACCCGCGAAAGTGAATCCAACTCCCTCTGATAGAGGCCGTCAGTCTTTTCCGCGGGATCTGCTTTCTTGTGGGTACTACCGTTCTGCATGTCATGTGTTAGACATTACGCCCCAATTACGCGGAAGTCGCAATGCATGACGCGCCTCTTCAGTCAAGCGTCAATGCAGTGATCTTAGCAAGAAGGCACTCCGTACCCACAAGATGGCGGCGTTGACCTCACAATGACTACCTCTATTGGCCGGTATTGCTAAATGTCTTTTGATTGATTTGATCTGGTTTGATCAGTATTTTTGCCCGCCATTTTTCCTTTGAAACACTATCACATTCTGCTGTGTTCATTCAAATGAAATTATTGATATAGAGATGATAATCATACAATACTTTTGAATGTTCATCATTGAAAAGTAAGACTTGAAGCTGCTAAAAAAACTTGTTACATTTTACAGCATGTCAACACTATCAAGCAAAATGAGATGAATAAAAATAAAGTTTGAGATATGAGCAAAAACAAACACACAGCCACTTTTACTTTCATTTTTCAAGAGATAGTATATATCTATTGATATCTCAGGAAGTACCAACTCAACTTCGATACCATTGTAAACAAAATATGTTTACTTATTTAGAAATTTCAAACATTTCATCTTCATCCAGCTCATATTAGCTTGATGGTGTCACAAGTACTCTTGAAGATATCCCTGTATCACCTTTGTTATTCATAATGCTATTCAGCACAAATTTCATTTCTTACTCTTCTTAGGAGTGTAATAGTTGTGAGGTACAAACGGTAACTTAGCGACAGTTCCTGGTATTCGCTTCCCTCTGACTTCCAACAGAAGACGAGTGCCTGGTTTTGTGTCTGCTATTCCTACATAACCCATGGCAATGTTTCCTTTCAGGGATGGTGATGGACAACCACTGGTTACCTGGCCCACTTTGTCACCCTGTTCATTGTATATGTTTGTTTGAGCTGAAAATAATATAGTCAAAACAGAAAATATGAAGAAAAGTACTTCCTTTGTTCAAGAACAAAAAGGCTGGATGTTACCATCAAACTCTGATGTGGATTAGTGACTAAGCAGGAATAAGGTGGCCATGTGACACAGTTTTGACACAAGTTCACAAGTGCTCCACCTTTAACGCGGCTGTGTACTCTAGACATTGTTTCTTGAAATTGAGCTTTTTTGAAATGTATTTACTTTGTTATGTTTTTTATAAATACAAGGAAAGAAAATCAAGATTTGTTAACTCCAACTGCTCTATTTTATGGATTTTATTTCACTATTTCACTCGTTTCCGCAATTTAAAAGGAAAGAAAATCTTTGTTGTACCATCGGGTTTACGCTGCAAACAACGCATCGCGCTTTTGTAGACGCAAATATTTGTTAACGCACAGGTACGCTACGCGATACGCAACGCTTATCTGCATGCGCGGCGCATCTTCTGGAAACACCACGGAAGTTGTGAAATGGCTCCCTTTTAGCTGATAAAATGTGATTTTTTCAAGTTCTTTCCCTCGATTTAAACATCAAGATATGAATAGATTTCGCCCAAACTTCTCAAAGGGCTGTGGATTTACCCGATGTAAGGAAGAAAAACGAGAACTGCCGCATTCTCCTGTGAGCTTCGATCAAAGTGCAAAATGTGACCACTTTAAACTTCAACGGCCTTTATTTCAATGTTCATTTTCTCGGTAAAATGACGATTTAGGTACACGATAACTCAATAAATACAGCATCTATAGGTAAGCAATTACGCTGATCATAAAAAGCATGATCGACTTAAAAACGGTTTCTCATTTTTTTATATTTTGGTCTATTTCCGATTTTAGGCATCATTTTGTGCAAATAGGCGTTTGTGAATTTTAAAAAGTTCATTTTGATGCCTTATATGGTCAATATCTCAAAAAATAAGGCCAATATCAAAAACTAAAAAAACGTTTTTGGAATGGTGTCTCAAGATTTAAAAAAAAACAAAACAAAAATTTTTGGAAAGAGTGTTTTTTTGTTATGATGTACCGAACAAAAATTGCCAAAAACTCACGTTTTTGTGATTTTCTTCATAATTGTTGTTTTTACACCAAATCTGTATTTATATTAAGATTCATTGATGAATTGCCTTTATAAAAATGTATACTTTTATATGTCTTGCGTGAATAATTACAAAGTTATGGCACTTTTACTACATGCATGTCTGAGAGTACACAGCTGCCTTAAGAATTGGACCTTTAAGAATTGGTTGGGAAACCTGATTTAAAAAGTTTATTGAACAAAATGTCAAACTGCAGATTTGTTCCAATTTGGAGAACATAGTTAATGCACAGATTAGAAAAACTAAGTTTGCAAGTTAAGTTTGTGCGATTCATTAATACTTTTCATTTTAAAATCTGCAAAATTATGATATCATCATTTACTTGAGACAAAACAATGTTTACTCACCTCTAGATGGTGGGCCCTTGGACAGTATTCCAACCCTCTTTTTAGCTGGGTGAGTCTTCATTAGATTTAGGATGGTTTTAGCTGCTGGAAAATCCATATTGATACGCCGCTCTTTCCCTGGTTAAAAAACACAATAAAAAGTAATTACTAATTTGTCTACATTCCACTGTGCACATCCTAGCATCTCAAGATGTACATTTTTTTCATTAAATGTCCCAGGTTGCTACCACTTAATCCCTTGGATTTGGTTCACAGTCTTTGTTATGATTTAGAATGAAGGGTTAAGGCTAAATGCCAGGTTATGTTATCAATTGTATTTATGTTGTGAAAAGACTGGTCTATATAGACTGACTTCCGGTGATACCATTATTTGACTCATAATATTTGACCGATACTATTTGAATGATACTATTTGACTGATTTGACTGACAGTATTTGACTGATACTATTTGACTGATGCTATTTGACTAATACTATTTGACTGATGCTATTTGACTAATACTATTTGACTGATGCTATCTGACTAATACTATTTGACTGATACTATTTGACCGCTACTATTTGACTGATGCTATTTGACTGATACTATCTGACTAATACTATTTGACCGATACTATTTGACCGAAACTCTTTGACTGATACTATTTGACAAAATACTATTTGCCTGATACTCTGTTCAACACCCATCATGCTCTACATCTGTTTTGGCACAAGTTAATATAAAGCATGTGTCTTCAACCATTATTATGTGACTGCCTGTTTGGTATGAACTATGATGTCACATGTTACTTTACTAAGACCACACAGCTCATTTGATTTTTGCTTGGAACACCTACCAATAGTCCATCCAAGTACAGCCTCTACAGGGTCAGTGTCATCATCAATATCATTGCCATACAGACAAAGTCCTGCTTCCAGTCGTAAACTGTCTCTGGCTCCCAAACCTGCAAGCTTGACTTTAGCTTCAGGAGCATTCATCAATCGATCTGCAAGTTCTACTGCTCTGTCAGCAGGAACAGATATCTGTAATGAAAGTGGTGAGCAATCGAGTAAATATAGATGAAGAAACTAAAAGACATTAATGAAAGACTTTTTATTTTTGATTTACAGCCACATATCCATTAAGATACATCAACTGGATTACATTCATATATGGAACTGGATTAAAGTATGTCAGGAGCTAAATCAATACCATATATCCTCTAATAAACACCCCTCCTCTAATAAATGCCCCTCCAGCAATAATAATAAATCTTTTCGAAAATTTCATGCCCCAGGGCGTTTATTAGAATATATGGTATGTATGTTATATTGCAGAAACAATACTGGACAAATACCTCTACACCATCTTCCCCTGTGTAGCCACATCTAGTTACACGGCACTCTGGGATACCATAAACCTCCATGACACCAGTCTTCATGAAAGTCAACTGAGTAAGGTCAGTTTTGACTCCAGGTTGTAGTACCTTAGACATAGCTGGGCCTATCAAAAGAAACAACAAGATAGTGTTACCTCCTTGTACATCAATCTAACTCATTTGAGTATTTTCCTCACATACCACAAAGTTTTATCGGGGTGGGGAGCTATGTCACTATGAAATCTTGACAATGAAAAAAATCCGCCGACACTGAAATTTCTATTCCAACTGAAAATATACTGAAAAAAATTAACAGGCACTAAACTGAAAATGGACTTATCTCTGAAGATCAATGCTATTCCTAAATCCCACAGAAATTTATTTAATCACACTCAAATGTTAGTATTATTGTTATGGAAATTACTGCCCTGAATCATTGCTCATCATAGAAGTTAATAGCAAGTATCAAAATACTGAAAAATTAGTCCCAAACAGAAATGTTTGGTAGACTCATAACCGGTGCGATCTTACCTTTCCGATGTTGATTAAGATACTTCTTGCATCGATCCCGAGATGCGGAAAAACCAATAGTCATTTTGTCCCACATAAATGAATAAATAACAAAAACCCCGATCCCCGGTGGACTCACCCAAAAGGTGACGTCACACCATATGATAAATCCCTTATCCGACTTGGGATCCCCTACTGGACCAAACTTGTAGGGGTGGCGGGGTCCGGGATAATCAACATCGGAAAGGTAAGATCGCACCGGTTATGAGTCTACCAAACATTTCTGTTTGGGACTAGACTCAGTACACCGGTCGATCTTACCGCTTCCGATGTTGATTAAGATACTTCTTGCATCAACATCTGAAAGATCGATCTAGCAAGTAACCGACGGATGGAGGTACAAGATTGGTCAGCATCTGATCAGGGATCGGGAGCGGGTAACGATGGTTTTCGCGAGGTCAGAAAATATTTTCCCCCACCGGTCGGGAACCAACAAGACCACGCGATCACAGACATAAACCTCCTTACTTAATAAGTTTGGTGGTTAAGAATAGCGACACTGGTTCTTACCATGCTGAGTATTCTGTATAGTCTGAAAACCTGGTACCCGTACACCACCGTATTATGATCGCCGAACAATGTCCCGGTAAACCTCCGCCCGTCTCTGATTACTAACGTAAACGGAAGTATCGTAGAGAAGGGCGAAGGTGGCTTCCGGGACACCGCCTGCTAGATCTCCTCAAGGGACAACCGAACGGTATACCCAAGATGATGAGATAGCTCGTGTCGAGTGGGTCGTGGGGCGAAACCTTCGCGATCCCCGGACCCCACCAACACCTGGACCAGCCATTGCGACAGCGGCTGGACCGAAAACTCTGTAAGGGTGATGAATGCGGTCGTGAGTCCTCGCAAGGCTTGTGTTCGAAGAAATAGTGCTGCAGCGCCTTATCGGACACCCCAGCCTATCTTTGGCTTCAGCCGAACCTTGCCCAACCCTGGGGATTGGAGAGGGACGAATGTCGGTATGCACCGCGCCCGTTCAGTAGTCACGAGAACAGAGCGCCCGAAACAGTGTCGCTCCAGTGTTTGTGAACACGGAAGCTAACCTCGAGACCGTGTGCAACTCAGCACCGCCGTCCGAAGCCAACGCCAAACCGGAAAGCCATCTTGAGAGTTACGTATTTAAGCGTCGCTTTTGACGGAAGGTCAAAAGGGTGACCCTTAAAGTAATCTAAGACTGTGTTGGGATCCCTTAGGAGGATCACTTTCCTTTTTAGACACTCGTTGAACATACCGTCGAGGCGTAGACTAATAAGGTAACCATCGGCTATGATAGTCGACCCGTCTCGAAACCTCGGTGAATGGAGAGGACAGCTGACTTATAGCTGGCCCTAGTGGCCCGCTGAAGTCTTGCTTGGAACTTTTCTGTCAGAAACTCCGGAACTAGCAGCACAGAGGCTCTAGCGGGAGAGCTACTTGTCTCATTGCACCAAGCGTAGTATGGAGCCAGACTCTGTCTATACGTACGGAGGGTAGACTTCCGTCTAGCCCCGGCGATGAGAAAAACAGCTTCTGATGAAAAGTATCCCTCCGCTGCGTGTTCCCTGGTAAGGGCCATGCAGCTACCTGCAGCTGCGCTAGCGATAGACTGGCCCCCCCCGCTCCGGGCATCCGGAGTAGATCTGGTACCTCGGGAGTGCCAGCGGCCTTGCCGCTAGCAGAATGACAATGCAGTCTTCCCACCCGATCTTGGCCACCACCCTCATGAGTAGTGAGATCGGAGGGTCTGCCTAAGCGGGCAGGCCTCCCCATTCTATGGACAGCGCGTCCACGGTGAATGCTTGGGGTCCGCGACCCTTGAGCAGTACACCGGCAGTGGATGATTGCGATGAGATGCGAACAGATCTTTCGAGGGTGGTACATCCCTTGAAGATCGTCTGAGCGACCTGCGAGCAAGGGACCATTCTGCTGGTCCCGACACCCTTCCTCGTGACAGATTGTGCGCGAGGATGCTGGTGGCGCCAGCGATGTGTATCGCTTCTCATCGTAATCTGCCTGAACTTGCACCACCCTATCAGGTGTCGTGCATGCAGGCTCAATCGTGGTGGCCCGGAGTCCCCTTGTCTGTTGGGGTAGGCTACCACGGTTGTGTTATCCGTCAGGACAACGGTATGTGCTTCCACGATCACCTCCTCGTAAGCGAGGGAGGTTGATGTGAAACTCTGTCTCTATGGCCCCCATAGGCCCGAGACCGAGTCTCCGTGGATGTGGACCCCCAGCCACGTTTTGGCGCTATGGTCGTCACTACGTGACATACCGGGGGGGCAGGAAACCTGACACCCTGGGCCAAATCGGGCTGATGGGTCCACCACCAGAGTTCCTCTCGCGCGATCTCCGACAACGGAACCGCGAGGGATATTGGTGACGACTGGGCCTGCAAGCAGGCTAGAAGGTGTAGTTGGGTAAGCCTAACGAGAAACGGCAGTACAGTACGAGGTCTACCATACTGGCCATTAGGCCTACCACCTTCATCCATGCCACAGCGGGTTTTGCCCGAGACTCGCCAAGAGTCAGGCACACCGCACCATGTTCGTCACCCGCTCGGATGAGAGCACCGCGAACCCCTCCGTGAGGGTGATCTGGGCCCCTACAAATAGAGGTGTCTGCGTCGGGACCACGCTGGACTTTTTTTGAGCTGAGCGAAAAATCCAGGGTCCCGCACCCTACGGACTATCAACCCCATGAGACCCGTAGTCTTCAGTGGAGTGCGTCCGTATATGAGCCAAACGTCCAGGTAACAACTGATGTTGACACCCTGTGTGCTTCAGGTGCGCTGCCACCGCTCTGACCAAGAGTGTTAAACACCCTGGGAGAGATGGACAGGCGGATGGCGGTATCAAAACTGGTAATTTTGATCCTGTACCTAGAAGCGCAGATGCCTCCGATCTTGAGAGGCGATTGGCATATGCAGATAGGCGTCCGAGAGATCTAGCGATGCTGTTCCCATGCCCCTGATGGGGCAGGCTAGCACCGAGGCGAGAGTCCCCATTCTGAACCTCTTGGGCCTGAAGAACGTGTTCAACAGCCTGCGGTTCCGGATGGGGCTCCCGTCGCCGGTCTTCCTTAGAGCCAATGGCTCCAAGATCACCCGTAGAACGGGGGGTAGACCGGGACAATCGCCTGCTTCGTGAGAAGCTGTGTGATCCCTGTCAGTAGTGCCCGGCGCTGGGGGCCGTCTGGCGGCACTACTGTGGACCTCTGAAATGTGCAGATTTAATGTGGGGAGACTGGATTGCCAGTCTGTAACCCCCACTCACCACTGACCATACCCAGGCGCTCAAAGAGATGGTTTCCCACCTCTGGGTGAAAGCCATAAGCGGTCGTCCACTGGGAGATCCCCTGTGGAAAAACCGCTGAGCCCCCAGGAATGCTCTGCCTAGCTTCCCTTGGAAGAGCGCTTGCTCTTCTTCGGGCTTGCCAGCTGTTCCTGTGCTACCCTTGCGCCTCCCAGAAATGGGTGCTGCAGAGGTAGTGGGCTCGGGTACTGTTGGTGGTGCACGGCCTGCTGAAGTCGGAGCTCCTACCCATGGTAAGGGCAGTTTCCGACCTCTTCAGAGTGCTCCCGTTGGTAGCTTCTTTGCACGGTCCTCCACCGTAGCGCAGAAGCATCCAAAGAGAAAAAAGGACCCTGCCTTTCCATCGCGTTGAGCGATTGGAGTGGCAGGCCCCTCCCCCCGGCGCTGAGTGGACACCCTATGGGCTAGGCCCATGGAGCTCTCGTTGAGGCTAGCTGTTAGCACCGCTAATAGGCTCACCTCGCGGAAGAGCTCAGATGTTGTCTGGCGTGATACGCTTGACGACATCTGGGTCCCTCTCGGATCCCCTCAGGTAGGTCCCGTGGTCCTCCCGCGTTACATCGCAGAGGAAGCGTGCAAGCAGCGGCGTCATAGCTCTACTGAGCTCGACAGCCCTACGATATCTACCCGTGAGGTTTGCCGGGAATGAGAGTGCAGGCGTCCCTGTGAGGAAGCAGCAGCTGAGCATCCTACTGAAAGGATCCCTGGTCCTCCTCCATGGACTCCCCCTTAGGGGTGTCCGGAGGAAGATCAGTGCTGTTGCTCCCTCGCGGGGCAGCGGGGAAGGAGATTGTAGTGATGTCACTACGGACTCAGCTTCCGACTCCTTTCCCTCGCCCACAGTATCCGTATCATGCTCCGATGATGGCGGTAACTGAGGACGGGCATCTGAAAGCGGGTAAGAAGGCATAACCACTGTGTGGCTCGCCGACTACCTGCCAGCAGAAGAGGAGTACTCCCGCAAGACCCTGAGGTATCCGCCATGGCACCACTGGGTCCGCATGCTCTCGCAGCCGTCGTCCTAGCGCTAGCAGCACGGGGCCTACCCTGATCAAGATCTGGGTTAGCCCCATGCCGGCTGGCCTGGTCAACAGCTGATGTTGGTACTGCTTGGCCATCGCTGGCGACACTTGCCACGGTGCTAGGCCGTGGAAGAAACACCCTGCGGCGGGTACCACGGGGCATACCCAGCCGGCAGCTGACCCTGAAAGGATCCGCCACCAGGGTAACCCCATGGTACTGCAGTACCAGCACCGCCTCCCCTTGTTGCCACAGAGACTGTGGCGACTAAAGCGAGTGCTGCTGCGTACCGGTGCGGTATCAGCGTGGGTACCCGTGAGGGCTCCCAACTGTGGACCGCTATACCCTCGCCACACTGCGTTCCCTGTTTGGGGGCTCAAGCTGTGTGCTGGCGTGGTACCGGCGCGGTACTAGCATGGGTACCCGTGAGGGTCCCGGTTGTGTACCGCTGTATGCGTGGTTCCAGCGTGGGTGCCCGTGAGGGCTCCCGGCTGTGTACCACTGTACCCATGCCTCACTGCGTTCCCCGCAAGGGAATCAAGCCGTGTGTATGGGTACCCGCTATACCGGCTGTCCCTTGGCTAGAGGGAGCTTGCCTAGTACCACGGGTAGCTGAGCGTGCATACCCCGATCAATCACCTCGCCACCTGAATAGGCAGCGTCAATCAATGGAGCTATGCCCTGTTGATTTGACAGTGATCGATCAAGAGAGGTAATTGACCCATTGACGGTAATGGATCACCCACGCTCCGCTGGCTCTCGAGGACATAAGTGGGTTGTTGATCAGCTAGGCTGTTCAAGCTACTTACTGTACCCTCTAGAGCTTCGCCCAAGGTCGCTGTGTGTGGCGGACCACTCACGGCAGCTATGGGCGGTGCATAGCGGCTACCACTGAAGTCAAGCCGTAGCTCGTCTTTGTAGCTGCCACCGAATGCACCTGGGTCGCTGTCCCGTGAGAGACTGCGAGCCCAACCCCTGAATAATCGCCAGCCAGTCCCTGTGGACAGCCAGCAGCTATTCTAGGGCCCAGGGTATCACTCGGCGGTCCCGCCATGGAACGCTGCCGTGTGACAACCCCAGTTGGTTCTGCTAAGACTACACCCACAGCGTTAGCAGCGGTATCGTCTCTGCTGAACCCATGCATGCTAGGGTTCAACCCAGGCAAGCCCGGGTACCCTTGCATGCTGCCCGTCGCTGGCTACTACTGTGGATGTTTGAGCCCGTAGATAGGCCTGCAACAGCCGGGTGTCCTCCTGCTAAAAACCCGTGAGGATTTTCGCTAGAGGACTGGTATCCTCCTGCTACAAAACCCGCTAGGGTTTTCGCTGGTGGTTACCGCTCTGCTGCCTGCTACTTTGCTCCGACGTATAGTCAATGCTTTACGCTGGCTGCTGAGCCTTTGGACGCCGCTTAGCAGTCCCGAAGGAACCGCCTGCTTGTCCGGGGACCGGAGCCCCTTAAGCAGACCTGCCATGACCCATAGGGGCTGTCACAGCAGAATCTACCGTGTCGACTGGTATCCTCCTGCTGCAAAACCCGCTAGGGTTTTCGCTGGTGGTTACCGCTCTGCTACCTGCTACTTTGCTCCGGCGTATAGTCAGTGCTTTCGCTGGCTGCTGAGCCTTTGGACGCGCTTAGCAGTCCCGAAGGAACCGCCTGCTTGTCCGGGGACCGGAGCCCCTTAAGCAGACCTGCCATGACCCATAGGGGCTGTCACAGCAGAATCCACCGTGTCGACCTTACCAGTGCCCTTGGTAGATTTATTCTTCGCCTTATGGCGATGACGGAGCCTATCCCAATCGTCAAGCTGGAACTCGGAGAGTCCTAAGCAAAAGAAAGACATCTAGAAGATCGTGAGCACTCCCTGTGGGTGAAACAGAGCGGGTGTGGGTCCCGCTCCGTCACCAGGGAAGGGCAAGCCCGACAGGGCCGAGGCGAGCGAGGAGAAAGGGAGGGGGGCACTACCCCCCGCCAACGTGCGACTCAAGCCCAGTAAGCAAACCTGAGCACGGAGGCTGGTCGCTAACGTTAGTGGTAAAGTAAGGACTGGCTAACTTATTACTAAAATGTCAGACGGGTCCCTACCAATCCCCACCGTATGAATATCTGATTAACTCGTCTTTATTGGACGGTAATGAAGACATAACGATAGAGTAATCACCCTAACATAGCAACAATAACCTACCGTACATGAAATACAATGTGTATGTACAAACATCTATTGTAACTTACAGGCTGCAATGGTTGTTTTACGTGGGAAACAAAATGAATGGCGTCAACGAGCGGCCATTTTGAATTGCTCGTGTGTCCCGTGATACAAACGGAGGCACGATATGTAGCTAAGTTTTGGATCGTTTTTGTCACTTTTTCGCCAGAAAATGCCGTCAAAACTATCCTCAGTCGAACAATACCGGTTTGGTTTTACCTAAGGTGTGAAACTACAACCGTATATCTCGCCTTTGGTCGAGAAATTGATACACAGTGCTATGAACAATCGATAGGCACGTCTGTGTCAGTCGGAGACCAAGGAGGATAAGGGACGATCATATGGTGTGGCGTCACCTTTTGGGTGAGTCCACCGGGGATCGGGGTTTTTGTTATTTATTCATTTATGTGGGACAAAATGACTATTGGTTTTCCGCATCTCGGGATCGATGCAAGAAGTATCTTAATCAACATCGGAAGCGGTAAGATCGACCGTGTACTGAGTCACACTAAAATCCTTCTGAAAACCAATTTCAGTGTAGACCTTCTTTCGTTCTGGTCAATTTCAGTGTAGAGGTTCTATTTTCAGTGGTTTTTTTTCATTGTCACTACAATTGTGGGCAATTATCACTCATCCAATTGTCTCTATCTACCTGAGCTTCTTCCCCCCACCCCACCCACCCATTCAAAATTGCCCCCAAATAACAATTTTTAGTAGTTCATGTAGTTCTCCTTAAATTTTTAAATTGACAATCCAGACTTTAAACTTCATGCTCCCAACCAATCAGTCTAGCAGTCTTGGTCATGTCAACTCTAGTGTGATGCAGAATTCACTGCTTAATTGGAGTATAAATGATCCAGATCCAGATCCAGAACACCATAATAAAAACCTATTGTTTCATAAATAAAACTTCCAAAATTATTGAAATTATGGCATCCATAGTAGTTTGGCTTTCCCTTAATATTGTTTGCTTCCCCCACCCAGGTCCTCTAAATGCTGACCCCTGCATTGAAAATTATAATTAATCAATTATAAGAGATAAAATCTGTACAATTGAAAAGTAGAATTCCTTGATAAAGAAAAGACAAAGCTTGTCTGCTTGCAACATAGAATTTGATATAAAGTCTACACAAAAAGTAACGCAGTTGTTATAAACACACCTATAGCTTCAGAACTAATAAGGGCTCATATTGAAATTCCCTTACACAGGAAGGTGTGCGCCATCCTGCAGCTTTCCTGTGCTAGCCTTCTTTTGTTAAAATCCTGGGCAAGGTGTATCACTGATGCATATAATCCATCCGCTTTATGACCGAGCTTTCCTGAGGTGCGCGCTTAGCGAGGGGAATCCTGCCTTCTTTCTGTGTGAAAACGTGGTAGGGTATTTCAATATGAGCCCTAATTGTTTCCACAATATTAACAACACAGTAGTGTTCTTAAAGAAAAATAACCGAATTTAAAAGTTGCAGTTTACAGCGATCAATTATTATAACGCAAGCACTGTGGCACATAAAACCCTCCATTTATCTTCGTGCTGACTTCAAGTCAATACAAATAGCTGCAACTTTTTAAATTCAGGTATTTTTCTTTAAAAAAACACTGCTGTCTTGTTAATATTGATATAAAATTGATCGATTGAGCCCATATTTATTAGTCGAGCTATGAGTTTTAAAATATTGGGCGAGGCGTGAGTCGAGTCCAATATTTTTAACTCATAGCGAGACCAATAAATATTAGTAAAGCATCCAATTTTATCATTATTATGTGTTGGATCCAATATTTTCACACACTTGGATGCATCAAAACATAATAATGAACAAAATTGGACAAATGGTATCAAAATGCGCGTAAGTAAAACATCCTTCTTTCTATGTTGAAATATTGTAAACACAATTATTAGTTTTGACACGTAGGCGTATTTATAGCAGCTGCGTTACTTTTTGTGCAGTCTTATACACATAGACTTAATATTTTCAAGATGATTTGTATATTTGGTCCCTTGATGACAGACAATTACCAGCCTACCTTGAAGAGCTAAAAGTGCCTTATCAGGCATTGGTTTGAATGTTGCTGATATCCCTCTTGCTTTAGCATTATCTATAGCCATCTGTAAAAAATTAAGAAATATACATGTTTAAAATACGTTCCAAGGAATAGAATAAAAAACTTGCCATTGCACTCGTGCATATGCATTATGCATGCACCCCATTTACACAAGGCATAAGTTGTAATTAATTTCACTAAAGTTATAATCAGTTTTTAAGTTGTGTAAGATGTATAAATAGATAAAGTCATAATAAATCATAATTCAAAAAGTTGTGATCAGTTGTATTCCAAAGACTTTGGTCTTGCATTGTCATTCAATTTGAAGTGAATTTATTATTATTATTTAAATACAACTTGACTTCATTCAATGGCTTTTGTAAACACAGTCAAAAGAAACATTACAAATACTCATCCTAATAAATAGTAGAGTCAGTGAAATTATTAGAGTAAAGATCCATTGCATTATAAGGGTAGATAGAGTTATCAGGATAATATTATTGTTCTCTTTTTGATGAAAGATACCCAGGGATCTGTTTGCAAAGGGACTTTGTTTATAAGACAAGGTGTTCGCTTATAAACAGAGAAAATAATTGGGTCCCTGGTTCACTGATCTTGTAACATAATTAAGTAACAGGTGCATATATAGGCAGTACACTATGGCTGTCGAAAGATTTTAAAAAAAGTAACAGGTACTTCAGAGAGACCTGGATCAGTGCTTGATTTACACATAATAATTCTGCTCATTTGTCTTCAGGTGTGAACATTGGGTATCATTTACACTTCTCAGTATACAGCGAGCAATATATATAACTTGATGCACCTGATCATGTGCTCTACTATAAACATGATCTCAGAGGATTCTGAACCACACAGGTTTCAGTTGGATTTTAACAGGCATGAGAATGATCATCCATGAAAAAACCTGAAAAGTTTGAAAATCCTGAAAAAGTGTGTGAAATGAGGCTAAAATTAAAAAGGCCAAAAACGGGCTGAAATTAAAAGAAAGTGTGGAAATTTGGACCACAAAAAGCAGGAAAATTCTCATGCCTGTTTTAAGGCAAGTGAGATAGCAGGAGCCATATTTTTCTAGTTTTATCCATTTAACTAAAAAACTTTGGTGTACTTCTTAATATGAATACATTTATCTTATATAGGAATTAAGTCAAGGAAGCCACTAATCACATTTATACTTACATCGTAGGGCCTGTGGTTCTTAAGTTAAGGCCAATAATGTATTATTTTGGGCATTTTCCCCCCTCCAGAGAAAACTCATGCACATAGAGCAGAGATGACACCCCTAATATCAATTGCCTTTATATAACCTATACCATTTCTCTTGCATGTCAGCTTTATTTCTTATATCAATATTTGAGTGCAATCACCAATAGGTCACGCTTGTCGCTTACCTCCGACCCACCTTAAAGATGCGGGAACATGCACTGACATTTTACACTCCACGATTTGATTAACCTCAAGATTGTACACCTTCAGTGCTATTCCCTCCAAATTCATTCTGAATGTGAGATACAGATTTACTCATCTTTATAGTGGTCTTAGCTGTCTAAACTTGGCTACTATCAGCTCTACCCTGCTCCAGGGAAGGTGCTATGTTTAGGTTTCAGTTCATACTGAGCCACATACAGCTACACACATGTGGCACTGGACGGCAATGAGATTTACAGGCTTGGGAAAATATATTAATTTCCCATCAAGAGAGATAAATTTCCCTCTAACTTAGCAGGATTTCCCACCATTTCTTATGTATTCCTGTATCCAGAAATCAAACTTTCCCTCCAAATGACCAAATTTCCTGGCATGGAAATTGCCAAATTTGTCTAGGCTTGAATGAGAAAATCCATGCACATCTTACCAACGCACACACAGAGACATATGTAAGGGCTCATATTGAAATACCCTACCACGTTTTCACACAGAAAGAAGGCAGGATTCCCTCGCTAAGCGCGCCCAGGAAAGCTCGGTCATAAAACGGATGGATTATATGCATCAGTGATACACCCTGCCCAGGATTTTAACAAAAGAAGGCTAGCACAGGAAAGCTGCAGGATGGCGCACACCTTCCTGTGTAAGGGAATTTCAATATGAGCCCTAACACACCTTACCTCCACATGAGATTGGACTTTCATAGCACACCCTGCATTGGATACAACATAGATATAGTCTAGGTCTGTCTTTGTGACTATCACATCATCAATAATGCCACCACCACCATTCAGGATTAAACTAAGTGTGCCTGTGTTTTCTTTCATGTTCTGAACATCAGCTGCAATGTAAATCAAACAATTGAAAACTGAATTATTGTATGTTTATAATGTTTGTTCATTCAGTCATAATTATTGGCCTGTTTCTGGGGGTGGGGGACTCAAGTCTGGTTTGGGTAGGAATATGCCTCTGAGAATTTGAAAGTGGTCCCATATTTATACCAAGAAGATATTTAAGACAAACAATACAAGCCATTGCTTACAATTTTAACTTTTATTGAGCACACTGCTGCTGTTTTTATCCTGAATATTCAGGGGGGTGAAGGATTTTTTTGGTTCCAATGCTAGATCCGAGGTTCCTGGAGATAACCCCTACTGGGACTACTTTTAAGTAAAAAATATACCCCTAGCGGACCAGGTTCTATAACAGACCTTTAACAGGACCAGATTTCTAAATATACTTCTAACTGGAAGTACCCCTAGCGGACCAGGTTCTATAACAGACCTTTAACGGGACCAGATTTCTAAATATACCCCTAACTGGAAGTGCACAAATATTGTACCAGATATCTGTGGGAGCCCTAAATCTTACCAACAGTTAAGAGTTCAGCCAATTTGATCCTATCCTTGCCATCAATCCTACTCTGTAGCATATGTGAGACATCAAATATCACTGCCTCACTCCTACAATGCAGATGTTCGGTTACCAAGCCCTCCTTGTATTGTACTGGCATAGCCCAGCCTGAGAACGGTACCATTTTACCTCCATGAGATAAGTGGAAGTCATATAATGGGGTCTTTTTCAGGTGGTCCTGTAAAAATAGTTTAGTTAAGAAGATTATAAACTATTAAAATTAAAATGATATTTGCATCACCATGCATGCAACAAATAGTTTTGATCTCGAAACTTAAAACAAAACATACAAAAATAGAAAGCTTTCAAATAGTTTATGTTAATTCCCCATACTTAAAGAGTATGGAGAATAACATTAGATTTAATCACCTCCCCTGCCCAGATTCTTGAAATCAATAAAGTATCAAAAATGGTAAATATGTGTTTTTGTGTATCCATGAACCCATACTACATGTATGAAATTCAGGGGGAAGAGGGTACCGGTACTTGAGTTTAAGAAATCATTTGGTGGGGAAATGGTAAAAACAGGGAGCCTTAGTTAAAGAGGGGCAAAAATGTTTCTGCTACAAGGGGGAGGCAAACAAAAAAACCAAAGTATATGTACTTTAATATTAGGAGTGATGGATATATCTAGGCCCCTTTTTCAGCCTATTATTATCACCCAAAAACCCCATATTTTTTTCATACCCATACTTTTGACTCTCATTCAGCACCGCTTTTAATATCAATTTGATATTCAAGTAATTTGAAGCCATTTATAACTACATACATGTAGGAAATTAGGAATTGATTTTAAATACTTATTACTTATTTACATGACAAATGCAGATCACTATTACATGTAGTTGTGTACAATCTTGTTTCCTATGAACTTCTTTCTGGTCAAGGTTATGTATTGTACACACTACACAGAGGGATTCTCATCTGTTTGATTACAGAGTCACCACACTGTCACTCCATTGGAAACTACCCCATTGTACATGTACACCTCAGTTTCCTACATCACTGTTCCAAAAAAAAAGTGAAACATGCAATAAGGAATTTTAATACATCTCTTTAGTTAGAAACCAAACAACCTTTCAGAGAGAGAATTGTAACATTGTCTGTGTGTCTTTTCTTTCTTATTTCAATTAATAACACACCAACCACCACACTTAAAAGCGCAGGAAAGTAACTTCGATAGGCCTATTCACTAAAAGCAAAAGGTTACGCATTAATGCTATAAAACGTCTGATAGTTTTGCACTACAAATGTTCCATTTTCGTTTCAAATTTGAAATTCTCTTTTCTTCTCAGGGGAGGGGGTGACTAAATTCTACATTGCAATTTTAGCAACATCTTTAATTAATGCGATCACCCATCCTGATCAGTTGTGTTTTACTCCTGAACTTCCATTGCTTTACACAGTGTCATGCTCCGGGGTACTCAAGTTTGGTTTTGGTAGGGATGTGCATTGAGATTTTGGAAGTAGACACATAAATATACCAATTTTTCAAGAAATTTGGACCCATTGATATACCAAAAGTCAAAATTTGTCGCCGAATTTACCCAAAATTGTCTTAGTTTTTACAAATTTTCCCAACATTTGGGGAAAATTTTGGCTAGATTAAGGAAAAATTGGGCTGTTTTCTGGAAAAATTGAGAAAATTTTGAAAAAAGGACCCATTCATATACCAAAATAGGCTTTGAAAAGGGGTCATTGATATACCAGAAGGCTGAAAATGCTACCCATGTTTGCGTGCACGCCCCTCGTATGGTCATTTGTACTGAGTACCCCCGGTCATGCTTCAGCAAATCTGACTAGATTTTAAATGCAATGGTCTCTAGCCTCAAATGTGAGCTCATCAGAGTCAGATTTGATGTGTGTACCGAATACCAATGATGATGTGTCATCAATGTGTATCTTTGCTGCACAATTCATGATTACGCTTTATTCCAAAGGGTCATTATTCTGAAGGTTCATTATTCTGAATTTACGGTAAGGCTTGTTATTCTGCAGGACTGTTATTCCGAAGGGTCGACCCGGGTCATTACTCCAAAGTTACAACAAAGTTCGTTATTCCGAAGGGTCATTACTCCCAAGGTGGATTATTCCGAAGGATCATTACTCTGAATTTATAATATGGTTCGTTATTCAGAAAGTTTGTTATACCGAAGGTTCGTTATTCCGAAGGGTCATTACTCCGAATTTAAAACAAGGCTTATTATTCTGTAGGGTCATTATACTCTGAAGGTTCGTTATTCTGAAGAGTCATTACTTCGACTTTGAAACAAGGCTCATTATTCCGAAGGATCATTACTCCGAATTTAAAACAAGGCTTGTTATTCCGAAGCATCATTACTCTGAATCTAAAACTAGGCTCAGTATTCCGAATTTAAAATAAGACTCATTATTCCGAAGGCTCATTTATAGCATTGAATGCGTAACTACATGTATCATGTGCAAATTCGAAGCTAGAGTTCTTGAGTAAAGCAATTGATAGGAAAAAGTGATGCATGATAGGAATGAAAAGGGCTCAAATTGGCCGTTGTGGGTGATGAATTCGATAACCTTTTAGCTCTTTTCATTCCCAGCATGCATGATGTTAATGCTAGCTGCTATCAGCAATATACCTTATTAAAGTTATTGATGTTCAATATTTCATTATTTGAACTTTCCCAACAACATTAACTCACCATATTTGAACTCTCTAAATAACCCACCCCCAATTTAAAGTACAAACATCCCCAAACATCAATTAACATAACACCCTAACAACATCAGTGCAGTTACACGTTTTCACCAGGGTCAGCCAGCATCAAACTGCAGTATACATGTCTACAGACTACAATACATGCATGTCTGCTGAATTCAACAACCTCAAAAAGGCCATATTTCCTGATGAAAAGAAGCAATAAAATACAGACTTTGAAACTTACGAAAAGCTGATTTTTCTTCCAGAGACATGGTTGCTATGCTCCCCATGAACTAGGCACCAGTAAAAAAGCCTAAAATACCCTTCAAACTGTTAATTTTTCAAAATTATTGGCAATTCTGAGCAGCATACAGTAGTCTGCTCCCTGACAGTTGGTGACCTCTGACCTATCATGTGACCATATTTTTGAGGCTAATAATAGCCTCAAAAAAGTCGAGGTTAATTTTAGCCTCAAAATTAAAGCAGGCCAAGACGAGGTTAACTTTTTAGCCTCAAAAACATTTCAGGCTAAGACGAGGTTAATTTCTTAGCCTTGTCACCGATAAGGTTAATTTCTTAGCCTCAATGGCTAAGTTGAGGTTAATTTTTAGCCTCAAAAGATATCGAGGCCAAGTTGAGGCTAAGGTAAGGCTTATTTAGCCTCGACTTATGGTAAGGGTTGTTCATGTGCAAAGTAAAAGTGTGCATAAATAATTAGTTCTAGTAACTATAACTCAGCATACTGGTCCGTAGATGTCATTATGTTTATGATAAAGACTGAAGTCTTGCTGGCAAGACTACATAAATGTGACCCGGCAGCACAAACGAGCCGTAAATTCCCTAAATTGTATTCTGAGTTATGGTGTAAAATGTGTACGAAGGTCGTATTCATCGCCATCGGTCACTTAAGCTGGGGCGACATCTGTCTTATTTTGATAGTCACAACACCAATCAATAATCCTATTATTGAAGTGGATAATAAGCTTCTACCTTAGATGGCTATAGAACTTTTAATAGCTCTGGTCTTTGTTTGCTTTTGCTAAATCTTTTCAAGTGGTGGGTTATTCGTATAGGTATGCATAACCAACAATTAACAATGAGAGAACCTTCTTAAACCTCGTTGACTTGGGGATGATTTGAAATGACCGCCAATTATGACTGTTTGATATTTATGGCCAGCAATGTGGAAAAAGAGACACACATAGAAACAAAAAAAGCTTAACTAACCATAACTCCGCTTCTGGATATCGTTTGAAGTCAAATGATATACCATTTTTAAGTTTATGATGTTTATTTTTAAACACAAAATAAAACAAAATTGACCGGGGGAGGAATTTACGGCTCATTCGCCGTGGACGGTCACAAATAATATGTTACCCATAAATTACATTCATCATGTTAATAAAAAAATTACATTAAAAAGCTTAAATTTTTAAGCTTATCCACATGGACATTTTGAACATCCAATGAATTGAATAGAATGCACTACACTACAGCTTCAATGTCAAATAAACTTACATGATCTTGTCTGAGGTAACGTCTTTGCTGATGGTAGCACACAGCAGCTGCACCACCAGACTGTGTTCTCATTCCAAACTTCAAACTCTTCACCAATGTCGTTGCCATATTACGTGGTCCCAGTAATATTGGCATTTTTAATGTGCAGGTGTTCTACAAGTACAAAATATAGGTCAACGGAAACCCGACCAAAAGAAAAGCAAACAGTTTATTCAGGGACCTATGATACAGCTACAGCTACTGCTGGCCACTGGACATAGTCAATGGGGCGAATAGGTTTCGGGGTGAGACGTCTCGCATTCAATACACCACACACTATTTTCAAGGTCAGTCCAAAATAAAGCAAGTTGGTTCGCGATGTTTTTCGCTACACCTGCAGATTGCGCAATACATATGCATTTGGTAAAAGTTACTGGAATCCAGCCAATTATTGTTTACTCCAGAGTCTGGAGTGACCACTTGCATGACCTTGAACTCTTGACAACTGGATCTGAAATTCAATGCTTTTGCCTCAACTTGCACTTGAAAAAGAGAAGTTATTTCCAACATGCACTCACGCCGTTCCAGAGCTGCCGATAGAGCATGCAGGGCCGGGGATCAAGAACATGACATGTAAACATGACATGACATCAGCTGATAAAAGTGACCATTCAAATGCTTTGATAGTGACACACCCCCCACACACCCCTAAATGCCGAGGCCCCTAGGATGGGAGGCCTAGGCCTACAAGGAACTTTTGTTTGTTTGTTTGTTTGTTTAATTTATTATTGATTGATTGATAATTGATTGATTGAGTGAATGAGTAGGCCTAGCCTAAAAAGTTAAAGATTGATTGATTGATTGATTGATTGATTGATTGATTGATTGATTGATTGATTGATTGATTGATTGATTGATTGGCTGATCAAAGTTGATGCTCGATTCAGTGTGAGTGCATGAGCCGGTGCGTGAATTGTCTCCACACAGTATTTTATTACACTACACGGTTGAGTGCATTTGTAAGAGCTGTGGAGCTTCTAGCTGGAAAATGGGCCTCTGTAATTGTTTTTTGTCGAAACCTCAAGTGTTTAATATATGTTCCCTTCATCCAATCAGAATCATATCAAATGAAAGCTAACACTTCTCCCTAAAAACACTTTTCGTCATTAGGTCAACATTACAGATAACGCAATTAATCCAATGTTAGGCCTATATAGCAAGGCGAATGTGGTAAATCTGTTGAAAACTACCTACCGGTATCCAAGCACATTTTTTTGACAAAAATGTAGGTTTCAAAAGTCAAAATCTCAAGTGTTCCTTACAATATTTTTCAAATTTAATATCATTAAATGAAAAAGAACACTTGCCCATACTAGCGTCATTAGGGAACGTTCATAAATACCTTGGTGGGGGGCTGGAAAATGTGTAGGGGGGGTCAAAAAAGTTTTGACCTTCCAAAAAGGGGGGGGGTCAAAAAAGTTTTTAACGTGGCAAAAGGGGGGGTCAAGAAAGTTTTGACACCCATAAAGGGGGGGTCTAAAAAGTTAAATACAAAATTTGTGTTTAACTACGCGCGCACATTGTCACAATAAAGCCCTTTTCATCCCGATCATAGGTGTAAATAGAGTAAAATACAAATTTTTTGCGCGCTACGCGCGCACATCCAGTAAAGCATTTTTTTAAAGCTCCGGTATATATGTATGTAAAGCAACTGCAATTGTTTTTCGTCTGTGCCCCAACATTTTATTTGCCCCCCCACCAAGAAAGCTGGATACACCCCTGATACATCCGTGCAATAACTTTTGAGACCTTATTTGAAAGCAATTTATTTATATTTTATGATGTCCTGACAATTTAGGCCTATTATAGACATAAGGCCTGTAAGAGTGACACTGATAAATGATAAATTTATTGCGGATCTGTTTGCTTGAATTTGTAACAAGGTTCGGTCGATCCTTCATGTAATTATTTCGTGTAAGCTAATCCTAACTCTAACCCTAATCCTAACCCTAACCCTAAGCCTAAGCCTAAGCCTAAGCTTAAGCCTAGTCCTAATCATAACCCTAATCCTAACCCTAAGTACTAACCCTAATCCTAACCCTAATCCTAACCCTAAACTAACCCTAACCTTAACCCTAACCCTAACCCTAATTTCGTGTAAAATTACATGAAGGAATAACCCAAGGTTCAAACTGTATAAGTTTAATCCACTATACTAGTAAAATAAAGCATTACTTATAGTGGAAACAAGTGCAGATTATATTAAGTACTAGTATACCTTCATTATGTATGTGTGTGTGTGTGTGGGGGGGGTAAAAAGTTTGGGTGTATACAAAAGGGGGGGGGGGCAAAAAAGTTTTCAGTCCATAAAGAGGGGGGGTTCTAAAAGTTTAACATACAGACAGAGGGGGTCAAAAAGTTTTGACATACCGAAATCAAAATTTTCCAGCCCCCCCCTACCAAAGTATTTATGAACGTTCCCTTAGAATGAGCAATGGCCCATTCTCTTTAAATTGCAAATCTTGTGCAAAAAGTTTTCGCCTGTTATGCGGCATGCGGTTGTAAAATGAACCCAAAGTAGGCCTATATGAACAAACAATACATTAGGCGAACTCGTCACCGAGTAGTTTTAGCTTTGAATATTTAATTATTTTCTTTATTTTTCACCCTCGGGTGGAAAATAAAGTCAAAAGCTAATGTATATTTAATTATTTTCTTTATTTTTCACCCTCGGGTGGAAAATAAAGTCCAAAGCTATTACGGCACCTACGCTTACGCCTAATGAAATTGTTGTGTGTGTTTAAGTTAACCCTTTTCAAGCTTTGTTTTTTTAAGGGGTTGGATAGCAACTTTTCACAGTATTTTTGTGGAACATGAGACCACATTCAGATACACCAATACGAGGAATGCCCTTCTGAAGTATCAAATAATTTAGATTTAGCAATTCGCGATATAATACATATTTTATGGCAAATAATTATATTGAAAATCTAATAATAGGCCCTACTTCAAGTGCATGTAGCTGGGAGCAGGGATGTGAGAGCCCTGGACAAATATAAGCTATTAAATATCTAGACTATTTTGCAAATTGGGATCCCAAAAATCATGTTGGCAAATGGGGAGGGGGCAAATATTTTTAGTTGGCAGGCCGTGAGGGGGGCATTTTTTTTAGCACGGCGTTGGAAGTTATTGCACAGCCTTTGAATAGGCCTACTTTGAAGTTGCGGGAGAGTTTTGAAAACTTTAGGGACCGTTCACAAAGACTTGTAAGGGGGGCTGATGCAAAAAAAATTTCATCGCGAAAATTTTTCGGGGCCCCCCCTTTACAGACCTCAAAAATTTCAGGGCCCCCCTTTTTGACATGAAAATTATGAGTCAACCCCATAGAAAAGCATATAAACTTAATTTTTCCAGGAAAATTTGTGGTCATTTTTTTTAGGCCCCCCCTTAGGAGGGTCAAAAAAAATTCAGGGCCCCCTTTTTGCATCAGCCCCCCCCCCCCAACAAGTGTTTGTGAACGGTACCTCCCTTGCTCCGATAATATGGAGGTGCTGCTACACAAAGGGAGGAATTTCCAAAATTACGAGAAGAAGACGAATAAAAAATGGCAGCCTCCACGACAGCAAAACGATTGATTGGGCAGCCAATTTTCATCGCATTATTCCTCTTTTTAGGGTCACATATCAATTGTGAAGGAACAGGTATGTATTGCAGGTCCGATCATTAGTTGACCCAAGTATCTATTCTGTTAATTTCATATTTTTAGACATGTTAGGGCCTACACGATCGACGATCACGACTTTCGTTAATACGAACATGAAAATCAAAATGCATGCATGCGTAACTTCGTAAAGCTTACGTGTCTTTATTCGCCACTTGCACGGTTCCGCCATTATGCACTATGTGCGGGAGAGCCTCGAACTGGCAGCATACATGAATGGGAATTGAACCAGTCATATAACATTCTGTGTAAGGTTACGTAATTCTTCCTTTCATGTATGCTGCCAGTTCGAGGCTCTCCCGCATATAGTGCATAATGGCGGAACCGTGCAAGTGGCGAATCATGTTATATTAAATCTGTTGTTGTCAGGGGGTGGAAGAAGCACTACCTCGCAGTTGTTCTCGTTGGATTAAGAGGGATTATTATAATCTTCTAATCGATCCTGACCATACACCTCGACATCCTACTTCCATTGGCATTGCATTGACTTCACTCCAGTCCAGTCATGCATGCATGCCAGTTGAATGGTTGATGTTTAGGGTTGTAAAATTCCGGGAATTTTCGGAGTGGAAAGTTTCCACTGGAAATTTTGGGAATTAACGGGAATTTTCGGGAATTTTGGGAATATTCAGGAACTTTCGGGAATTTTCATTCAAATCTAAAATCAAAGTTTAAACAGGGGGATTACTGTGTACACTGCAAGATTCTCATCTGTGTGACGCCGATGTCACATCAATGTCACTCCATCGGAAACTACACCTCGGTTTTCCATATCGCCGGTCCGAAATAGCCGGGTAGCCAGCCTCCTAGGTTTCTACAGAGTGACTTCAAGGCGCCGGTGACTTCGCAGGAGAGTCACACCGGTGTGACTACGCCGACTGGGCCTGGGTGCTCAGTACCGGCGTTTTGGGTTGCCGGTTTTGCTTTTATTGGCATATTTTTTATATTCTCTTGATTTATTCAAATAATATTCTTTATTTCTTGCTTTTTTTAGGGGATTAGGGAGGGGGAAATTGCAAACTGGACTTAAGGGAAATATTAGATGAATAAAATAAATTTGTTAGTAAAAGGAATGAACATGATTTCAATAAACTAATATGATGAATAAAATACATTTTTGTTAATTGGTGGTTATTTGAATAACTAAATAATTAAAAAATTAAGAAATAAATAAACAGGAAGAAACAAAGAAACACTTCGAAAGAAAACAACTTGACAAAAATTGCAAATAAAGAAGTTAAAAGTAGGAATATTATAGAAGCATGTAGGCCTATTGATGAATTAAAATATTAAATGTGTAAAGTAAATAAATAATTGTAACAATAATAATTCATTACAAGCATTAATATTTGCGTGATAAAAAATAAGACACAATTTCAAACAAACACTGCAATAGGCCTATATTGATGTGACACCGATTTATAGGCATAATTTGATAACGTAAAAAAATCAACATGAAAAACAAATCAAACTAATAGGCCTATAAAAACACCATTTTGAAAAACGGAAAAGAAAATAGCACAAGCCAAAGTGTTGCATAAACTTACGGCAGTAAAAGTATAAATTTGCAGTAGACCTTTCAAGAAAGTGACAAGAAGTAAAACAAAATGCATGCTAGGCCTATAAATCAATTTTAAATATAACAGAAAAATTCTTGCTTCAAAATAAGTAAAGTTTTGGCAAATCAAAATGTATAAATTGAAAATGCTAGGCCTATAATAGGCATACTTAACGAACTTCGGCTGAAAATTAATATATCTTTTAAAACATTTAAAAACACAATTCGTTTTAAATAAAAAAAAGTTTCAATAGGCCTATACGTTATCATGCAAAATATGAAAAAAATAGGCCTAATTTGATAGCAAAACATGTCATCTAACCACTGAAGTAAACAAAGCAATGATAGGCCTATAAGTTTTGTGGGAAAACAAGCAATCAAATAAACAAAATAAAAACGTTTGAAATGAAACAAACAAATAAACCAAGAACAAGAACTGCAAATAAAACACACACAGTTGATGAGATTATTAAACAGGCAGCACGAAAAGAATTAAAATATTATAAAAGAGAACAATAAATAAATGCAAAAGCACGATAAAAAAACCCAAAGACGGCAGTAGAACCACAGACCCACTACACTGTACAGCATGCATCAATCAATTAATTATAAAACCAACTCATTCCATTCATGAGCGTACATATACAAGCAGTAAACAAGCATGATACGCGATTTGTCATCATCAGCGCCGTATTTGGTAGATATCGCTGCGTCCCCCAGAGTGTTCGAACTCATAACAGGGTTCGGTCAACGACCTTTCGGCAGCGTAGTCACCTTGAAGTTCGCCGTCTGGGCACCGAGCAGGCGACGCATGGGGCACTGGATACGGAAGTCACTTTGATGTGACTACAAGATGTGGACCACTGTCAGAATCTAGTCGGTGGTGTACATCATGAGTCGCCGATGCGGCATCGAGCAGGTAACACATCGGAGGCTAGCAGTTGTAGTCACTACGTGATGACACTGCTGCATAGTACCCTACTGCCTTGTTTCCGATGTAGTCACTCTCCTGTAGTGACTCTGTCGGCCACCATAGGGTAGGTTATTCTGGAGTGACGGCGGTAGTGACTTCAGAGTTCCAGTGCGATGTAGTCACTCTGCCGCCAGGAATTTTGCAGTGTAGATTAGGGTATTGGAGTAATTTATAAGAGCATACAATCAAAACAAAGAACTTCAAGAATGATCAATACCCATTTTTATAACAGAAAACAACAAGCATGACCAGATCTTACTGCGTTGTGTTTTTGTTCTGTAAAACATCTTACACTAGCTAGTACAATGGGTTTTGAAACAATAACCACAAACTCTGAAGGGGTAATCATTACCTTAAATCTTATTTATATATAAAGCTTTCTATTAATTTAGTAATAGAATACTTTTAGCACTATTAACATTTTTGTTACCAGCTAAGTGATCTTGAATATTAAATTTAAACTCTCATTCAGTGCTACACAGGCCCGCACGCAGAGGAGTTGCGACCACACCAACCCCTCCCCAATTTGCAGAAGTATACAAAAAGTCCCAAAATATGCAATTTTTTTAGTCAAAAAAGTCCAAAATTTTTGGGAAAAGTTCACTTTTCACAAAATTGCACCTCCCCCGCCTTGGAAAAAAGGTCCACTTTTTCAAAATCAGCACCCCACCCCCAAAAAATATCCTGCATACGGGCCTGGTTCTACATGTAGCTCATATTGAGGTGAACTATACAACAAAGATCTTGCATGAGTTAACGCCCGGAAGTTACCGTCGTCTGTTCAGTACCAAAATACACGTACTATGCCCGGGGTACTATGTACCATGGTGTAGGCCTACATAAGCACATTTTTTTTGCGTTTGGTTGGACCTTTGAAAATTAAAATGCAAATAATCACCAATTCTTTTTCATAATCACCAATTATTTTTCATAATCACCAATTATGTTTCAATGCCCATGATGCAGTCATGTGTACAGTAGAATTCATCTCGACCTTTGCAGGACTTAAACCCCATTAAAAGCTATTAAACCTCCAAGATAACACTCATTGAAACAGCTCAACTGATTAAATCGGATCTTCTCTGGTTGTGCACATGTGTCTGTTTTCAATGTGCGATATCGCAATAAAGCTGGTATTACAGCTTCAGTTGGGTAACCAAACGGAAGGAAACAATGGTATGTGCACCTTTGTTCACGAAATGAGACAATGCCCTGCTTTTTGTTAACCAGCATTCTTGAAAATGAGCAACATAATGATTGTTGACTTAACACGGTTTGGAAATAATTTCTTCATATTTTTGGTGTTATCTGTCGTTTACATATCCTTCCTAAAACACAAAAGTGCGACCCTCTCCAAACACCTAAATTAGCTAAAAATTTAGGACATGTTACAAAACTATATTTTCTAGAATTTCATAGAATAGTTTAAATGTAGCTGGTACCGTTTTTTTGTGGCATCCTTCAGAACGGAGCGGTCCGTTACCAATATAGCTCAATATTTTCGGTCAAATCTCCATTCAATTAACACGGGGAGTTGGCTAGCTATGAGCTAGCTATGCTTTGCCCTCACTCATATTCTACTTAAAGTGCGACCCCTTCTGAACATCTAACCTAGCTGTAATTTTAGGTCATGTTAGAGAAATATATTTGCTAGAAGTTTGGAGAATAGTAAAAATATTGGCCGGTTATTTTTCACAGAGTGATGTTAACTAGGCAAATGCAATATACTTCTTCATACACTATTTGTAAAGGTCGCGCGTCAATGGTGAGAGCACTGTGTATTGTGTATAGGAAAACGGACAGTAACTGCAGTATGCAAAACATAAATTTTACAGCATTTTTCATTTTCATTATTTCAGAAGTATAGTATCACTTGTGCTGTTAAGGGGGTACTACACCCCTGGCCATTTTTTTTGCCTATTTTTGCATTTTTCTCAAAAATTATAGCGCATTGGTGGTAAGTAAGATATGTATATTATAGGGGCAAGGACTACAACTACTGCACTGAAAATTCAGCAACTCAAGGCAAGTAGTTATTGATTTATTGATCAAATATTGGTTTTCCCTCATTTTTGACTGTAATTCCACAACTGTTGTCTGTGCTGAAATAAAATTTCCAGTGCAGCAGTTGTAGTCCTTGCCCCTATAATATACATACCTTACTTGTCACCAATGCGCTATCATTTTTGAGAAAAATGCAAAATTAGGCACAAAATTGGGCAGGGGTGTAGTACCCCCTTAAAGTATTTAACAAATGATTTCTGAAAATGATAAGAAAATTTTCCATTTTCATATAGCAATTTGAAGAGGTTTGATTGAGGAAGTCAATTATATGACATGGCAAGTTACATCGTCAATCAAAATGACTCCCATATTCTAAAGGCAAAATAAATAGGAATGTTTGTCTCAGTGACTCAAAGCTATTGAAAAATCCCAACTGCATACATTTTTGGTTAAGAAATAGCAATGAACTATTATAATGGTAATTGGAAATTCCCCAAAATATGCAACATATGCAAGATGCTGGACTTGGAAAATCCCACATAAAAAATCTTTGTCATTTTTTTAAAAACTGAAAATCTGTGGTAAAAGAACATATTACAAGACCTATTCTTCATTGGTAGCGCTTATCTGGTTGTAAACATCATATGTATGTTGTGAAAAGATTTAATTTGCATTCAATTTACTTTCTGAATGATTAAATATTAAAATACAAGTTAAAAACATAATAAAAGCCAATAATTGAAAATACCCAAAATTCCCAATATTCCCGGGCCCTTCACAATTCCCGGAAACTTTCCGGGAAACTTTCCAAAATTCCCGGAAACTTTCCACCCCTTTACAACCCTATTGATGTTTCCCCGGGGATGTTTCCCAAGCAAGCAATGCCAATGCCATGGCAATGAAAAATGTTTCCCCGGGCTGTTTCCTAAAAGTTAAATTATTGATGAAAATAATAGGCCTACTTTCTCATGTTTGTCCTTTGCCTTTGATGTTGAAATTTATGATTTTATCGGAAAAAAAATGTGATATGATTTTAATTTATACAATAACAAAGTTTTTCTTTGTTACGGTATTAAATTAAAAATACCTTTCAGTATGATGAGTCAAAAAAGGTACAACAGGTAGATGTAGACGATAATTAATTTAATTACAAACTTAACATTAATTATTTTAAAGTTTGTTGCAGAACTTTATTATAAAATAATGATGATATTGAAATCAAGAAATTTTTGATAAAAATTAACCCAGTGCCAACAAATTCAGTGTAGTTGGTTAAAATAAAATCCAGCAAAATAAAATTATAATGTAACTTATTTAATATGAAATAATGATGATATTGAAGAAAACTAATATTAGGCCTCTCATACATTTTCCAATTCATAGTTTTTTTTCTGCACATGCAAGTTCATTGGTCAAGTTGAATTTAATATATACTTCAAGCATGACGTCAGCTTACCAGAATCAGAACTGTTTATATACCCTACCTCATAAGGTGATTTCACAAAAGGTCATTAGTTCAAATCTGCCTCCAGGAGACATGATGCATTCATAAAGCACAAAAGAATCCCATTATCCCAAGTTGAGTGATATTGATTGACTCAATTGCTTTGTACTTGTTCCATGCATCATATCTTCTGGAGGCAGAATGTACCCCCATTACTTTTCGGCAAAATGGTCAATTTTTTGGTCTTTTCAGCCACTTTTTGACACTAATAGCGTTAATGGTTAAATAAGAAATAAATAAATAAATAAATAAATAAATGGCAAGCACTGAAGTAGAGAAATTATGGGCAAAAAGGACTGAAACAGAAGCGAAGTACACTTCCAATGCGTTGATAAACCAGATGAAGATAAAATGTACTCTACAAGCTGAGAGGATTATGCAGGAAAATACGAATGGAAGCATTAACTCGCTTAACTAGTTTTAGTCATAAGCTTCAAAATCATGTCCATTATATAGATTGAGTGATAATGACATGCCCAGCCCATCTCCAAAGTACGATATAAGATGGATCATTTTGCATCACTGCCTGTTAATTTACTCTTTCTGAAAATGAATTTTCTTCATCAAAGATGCTAGTGCCACGTTTTGTTTGATCGAGATTTGAGAAATGTATCTACTAATAGGACTATCCACGATGACACAATAGTTACTGTGTGGATAGAGAAAGATCATAGAAACCCTGTTCTACTTCAATGTCACTTTATCGTCATCAAGTTTCAAACACATTAAAACAATTCTTTGTAAAGTTTAATGTTACCGAAATTTACTTTGATGAATTTGCTATATATTCAGAGCAAAGTGTGCTTATTTTTAAGGGATTAACCATGCTAACAATTCGTCAACGTATCATTTGAGTCAGGTGTTTAACTTTCTTGTATTTTGTTTAGGATGTCTTGGATTAAACTCAATGATGATCAAAATGATTCAAATCATTTATCAATGATGACCAAAAAGGTTACATGCTAAAACAGGCAAAAATATGTTTTATCCTTTTCCAGATTGTCCCATAGATTTTTGTACAGCAGAGTGGAATCCCCAGTGTGGCTCTAATGGAGTGACATATGGGAACCCATGTGAATTGGCAAGGGCAGCATGTTCTGACACCACGCTTACTCTATCCTACTCGGGAAAATGCAAGGCCAGCACAGGTAAGCACTACATTTGTAATATCAAATATACCCAATAATTGTGCTTTGGCCTAAAAAAAGTTTGCTGCAAAAAAGGTTGCCCCCCTCCCCCGGGTCTTAGATAGGATTTGACAAGTGCTCATTATTTTTCACCAAACTTTAATCCTGTAAACATAAGCCAGCAGACCCTCTGCCCCTTCCGGGGGTTTATAGCTATTGCTATAGCCTTGATTAAGGCACCAACTTCAATCAACCTCCTTTTCACACAGGGTCTTAGGCAGGATTTGAAGGTTTGGTATGTAAATTCAAGATTTGTGTACAAAGTATCGGCCATGTGGGCACAAACTGGGTATGTATTTACAAATTTGGGTATGTAAAACACTCCCTACATGGCTGGCTGCCTAAGCCCTTGCTTTCACATGCTATAACCAATCACATGCTATGGGGAGTTTGATTGACAGGTATCAGAGAGACGGACCAGTTTCTTTATTTCTGACTTATTATAAGTAATACTTATTACATTTATGTCTTATAATACATTTTTCTCATTTTGTTTTGTTTTTCCAGATGAAAGATGGAAGCCTTATTTAGATCAAATAGAATCTGCCATGCAAGAATACAAAGAATGCCCTGAAGACGATGATTGTGCTTGTCATAAAGAGTAAGTGTGCAGATTGATAAAACAAAAAACCCACAGGCATAATTATTTTGAGAGTAGCAATACCAAAATTGATTTCAGTACAGATTTTAGTTTTCTATTAAGGGAGTACTGCACCCCTGCCCAATTTTGTGCCTATTTTTGCATTTTTCTCAAAAATTATAGCGCATTGGTAACGAGTAAGATATGTATATTATAGGGGCAAGGACTACGACTACTGCACTGGAAATTTTATTTCAGCACAGACAACAGTTGTGGAGTTTAGGGGTGTGATTTTTGGGTAATTTTGTGCCCGGGTACCCGGCGCGTTTTTCGGGCGGGGTAACAGGGTACCCGAAATTGCAACAACAAAAAACAATTGCATTTGTTTTTATTTTATTTTTTTTTTGATGGGTAGAGGACGCCTGGTTTAGGGTTCCAGGAAATAAACGTCCCCCATTTATCACGAAATATCAATTTTCTTATTAAAAACAAACATTGTGCAAATTTTTTTAATTTTTTTAATTTTTAGGTCAACCATGTATGATCCTAGCATTTAGGTCTAGGTCCAGAGACACTACAAATCCGAAAAAAAAACTTTAAAAAAAAACTTAAAAACTTTCACTTTGTATGTTGGCCAAACAGAATCACATTAAACATCACACATCATTTAGTTATAAGAATTCCTTTGTATTTTCACTGAGCTTATGCAATTTAATGTTCATTTAGTCTCATAGACAAGGACCTGGAGGTTTGGAGGCTGAAAGGTGGTATTACCGAAGCGAATGTTAAGGAAGCCGTGGATAGAAAGCTTGGTGCCCACTATCAAATCATCAACCATAAACTCTACAGAAGCAAGTCATGTATGTTCCCAGCTAGGTAAGTTGTTAGTGTAATCCACCCCAGATCACAAAATTATAATTGTCTTTCATTTTATTGTAGCAAAATCTCTTAATAATCTGGATATCTGACAATGAGAAAGATCAGTTTCTTCATGGCCTGTATTGAAAACATTATGTTGTCCATTATATAATTCAGAAATGTTAACCATACTAAAACAAATAGAGGATTTAATCAATGGATGCTACACACAGTTGTTGTTTTGGGTGTTAAATGTCAGCTGACAAGACCACATTTCAAACACTGAGGTATTGGCGACATTCCCCTTGTGACATCATTAATCAGATAATGTTGCTTAAGCTTATGCTTGGTTGGCCACTGCGTACAATTGACCAGCCTGTCACGGACCCCTCTGGATGAGAAACCATACTAGAATGCTACTTCAATATACCTGATATATATTGATAAGCCTTGAATCCCTTATATCATATTCTTTTTACATTAAAATATTATTGTTCTCATTTGTTGATTTTTACTTTGTTTTCCCCATTTCAGATGTCAAGGAGTGGAACATTTCATTCTTAATATTATCAAAAAACTGCCTGACATGGAATTTGTACTGAATAATAGGGATTGGCCACAAAGTCCTACATTCCAGGAACCAGTGCCAGTTTTATCATTCAGCAAGGTAGATGTAACAGGATATGATCCAAACAGGCCAAATTAAGGGCTGGGGTATGAGCGTTTGGACAGTATTTATTTTGGGACATTAGAGCACATCAGACATATCGAATTGCATTCTGAATACGAAGAATGTCATTCTGATATCAAATAATTTTGATTTTTGAAATTAGCAATTTAATACACATTTTATGGCAAACCATTAAAATTGATATTTTTGATATTTAACAGTACTTGAAGTAAACTTTATAAATCTGATGATTTATACTTAAAGTGTATGTAGGTGGGATGAAAAGCCGACGATCAATTGAAAATTTTGACCTTTTCAGTATTGAAGATATGGATTTTTTTCCCAAAACACCAAAAAAAAATTAGGTCTTTTTGGGAAAAAATCCATATCTTCAATATGAAAGGTCAAAATTTTCAATTGACCGTCAGCTTTTCCTCCCTGCTACATACACTTTAAGAATATATCATTAGATTTATATAATTTACTTCGAGGACTGTTATATATCAAAAATTTGAAAATCATCAAATTTTTATAATTTGTCATTAAATTTGTATTATATTGTGATTTTCAAAAATGAAAATTATTTGATATCAGAAAGACATGCTTCAGATTCAGAATGCAATTCGATAGGTCTGAGGTGCTCTCATGTCCCACAAAAAATACTGTCGAAACGCAATAAACGCTCATTTTAGATCCCTTAAGGAGCCACCAATTTTGATGTATATGGTCAATTCCAACCAAAGCGGGACAAAATTCTCTCTGGGGGCCACTTTGAAAATGTTTTCCTTTTCAATTCTAGACTTATCAAATGAGACTATCATATCTAGTGAATCATCAGGTGGAAGTGCCATTGGATTGAAAAATAACTTTTCTTCCTAGACCAAATAAAGTGTTAAATGCGCATATGCATGTTACCCACAATTCAAGCCTTTTTCACCTGTTGTACGCCATAAAATTTCACTTTCTTTAATATCTTTCAATATTTTATGTGTGACTCATATACACTAGAAATCGGTGAAGACTTTGAACGTAAAATAGAATTTTATTACATATATCTACAAAGAAATATTTTGGTTATTACAAATTTCAAGAAAGAACCAGGTGTACAGTTAAAATTGTGTCAATTCTTGAACTCTTTCCAAAGTGGCTGTCATTTAACATTACTGTATTATTTCGAAAGATTAGAATAAATGCTTCATATAAATATAAAGTTAAATTTTGTATCTCGTCGCAGGATGAGGATCTCGGATGGATTCGTGGGTACCAGCGTCTGGAAAATAGCAATTCCTATTCATTTTTTTAAATAAAAATAAAAAATACTTTTCCGTATGTCAATAATTCAGGCTGCAATGGCACTAAAATGAATTTTAATCAAAATACAAACTACATGGAATATTTAGAATGGATCATTATGGCATTTTGGGTATACAAATTTTGAGAATAATGAAGTTGCCAAATTCAAATAGACAGAGCAAACAGTTTTATATTATTATTTTAGTAAAATCATTCCATATTTTCATGCAGCAATATTCTATTAACTCGTGTTTGACAGTTCCTATTAACTAAAACACTATCAATACATTGTTAACTATAATTTAAGTAGGGATTCGTGAGTAACCAAAATGTTACGTGGGTAACACATATTTGAAGGTATGTATTGGTAAGTGGCAAAATAGAAATATTACAGAAGGTTGGAAACCATCATGCGGTTATTCCTCCATTGTGTTTCAATGATTCCCGTTTCTCTAACCAATTGCATTTACCCAAAAAATGGTAATTTAGGATAATCAATCAAAACTTCATGGTACAGCTTCAGTATACATTCAAGAGGACGCTATTAAACAGGACTGTTTTGGAACCTATTTCGCATGTTTTCAAAATGTTAAGATGCATAAGAAACATATAATTTACTGAGTAAATCCTTGGATTAGTGGGTAAAGCCGAATTGTGGGTAAAGCTATAAGTACTATAGTACCGCTTTGGGGTTTATGCGTTTCTTAGGTGCATAAACTGTGAGTACTGTAAAAATTATAGCATACCCATGGCTTGAATATGTGCTGATTTAAACTTAAAATAAACAATCTCCTTGTTTTTCAAGGTTAGCATCTATTCGGGATTCTTGGGTAACAAAAGTTTAAACCGTCGTAGATTCTTTTTTAAAGCGGTGAACTTATTTTTACGATTTACAATTTTAAGTGCTTGTCAAACTAAATTCAGTGTCCAAAGTCATTAAATGTTAATTTAAGTTATGGCAATTATATTTGCTGGACTCGTGGGTAACAGTTGATACGTGGGTAACGTCAAATTTGATTTTATGGAATTTTATGGGTAAAACGATTTGCATAAAATAATCACTTGGACCTCAGAGTTATAGAACGAAACTTCGTTTCATGATATAGTCATTTATGGCATATTCACTTAACATTTTCAGAACGATCATTTTATTTTTGATACGCGGGTAACAAAATTATTAGCCAAATTGACTTAATGGCCTCTAGAGTCCATAAACTTTGGTGGAATTCAATCGTTTTACATATGATGAGAGATCATGCAAACGCTTTCTAACGGTAATAATTTCATTTTGATTGAAGGACATTCAATGACATATATGGTGCTTTATCTTTGAATTAAGTGGGTAACGCCAATTCATTTAATCCATCATAACTTGTCCCCTGGTATGACTTGCTAGTAAAGGCCTATATGCACAAAGAGAGCACATGGGACTTGACATGATATGCTCCATCAATAACGTGATTTCCTTTATTAATGACATTTTAAAGTGGAAGGTTAACATAGAGAGAATTTTGTCCCGCTTTCGCTGGAATTGACCAAAAATATATTTAAAGGTGAACCTCATTGAAAATAAAGTTATATATCAATGGAAAGCTTATGATGTCAGGATATTAAAAATTATTTTTTCCGATTTTTTTGATGGCCAATAAAGCTGAAAAATTAAAAAAATGATTGAATTTTTGGTCTTTTTTAAGGCGCCCCAAAAAGCACCCAAATCAATCGTCTATGACCTTGAAAATGCCCGTGACGTAAGCTCAGTGTTCGCAGTCACGTGATCTTACTCGGAAGCGTAAAACAAGACTTGCTTCCTGTACTTTGCAAGCTGCCCGGCAAGTCTGATTTTCAAAATAAAGCTTGAAATTAGAGGAATCTTCAAGTTGCTGGTTCCTTCTATATATATTAGAAATAATAGAATTATTGTCAACACATAAATTTTCCGTAAATTTTTGACAAAATTAGTCATAACTGGCTGGGTATAACTGGGTAATTGAGTTTGAATTTCGCGCTGGGATCAATCCCATGCGCAAATGCTTGCTGCTACCGATGTCATGGACTGAATAAACATGATCGAATAACAAATTAAATACTTGTTTGTGACATTACCTATATATTCTTGATTCATTGTAAAATGTCTGATTAAAAAAATATCGTCTTGCAGTAATCCAAAAATTAATAAAAAACCGCCGATTTCATCAAATCCAGCCCATATAAAGGTTTTCATATTTAGCGTATTAGGGAATACATTTTTCCACACAATCGCGATTGAAAGAAACAGATACTCGGGCAGATACTTTATTATAAAATAAATACAATTTAGGCTTAGTAGACCGTTATTTGATGGAATTCTGAAATCTGAATAAAATTAAAATATTGTCACTTGTGTCATGATTCTTTAATGATAGTACAATCAGTGTACGGTACTGAAAAAGTGAAACATTCATGTTTTATGGATTACCGAACACGATGCGTAAATTGCTGCTGAAGTGCAGGGACGGATATGCACAAACAGTGACTCGCTTGGGCTTCGTCCTCTGTGTTTCATGGGTGTTTCAGCAAATTTGATCACTCATTCCCTTATATTTGGAACATTTACAGGAATAAATTTTGCTGATGAAGTAGCAATAAGTTGGAAATATCAGAATGTGAATATCAAATTGGTCATTTTGTCTGCAAGTACAGTACAGTCGCGGATAATGAACACTCGGCGTAGTGAGACTCAGTCAGTCACTGAGCTCATCCCGTATGTATCTATATACGAGTTCGCCTATCATACATGACCGGTTGTAAAGCTAAGAAAATAATTGAAAAATCCTGTACATGTACCTTATTCTATTCCTTCATTTTCTCATTGTGATAAGTTCATCTCAACTTGGTGTGACGATCTGAACTGGTAGCACTAGCAGTTATTTTTTGTAATCTGTTTTCATTCCGGTTCTTCGCTAATCTTCGCTCTTCGTGCTTTACTGTAATATTCCCTATGCATATCGTGGATGGCTTGGCCTATCCCAAATCACCCGCCAGCACTTTTCCCATTTTTAAATCCACACACTTTATTCAGGAACTTCATTCTTAATTTGATCATGATATTTCCTTCATATTATTCTTATTTTATTGAAGATATTTTTCATGTAAAGTAAGTTGACAATGACTGAATTCGTGCATTGGCCCGATGCATGCCACAGTAATACACGGACATTGTGTTTACAATCAAACCCGAAGTAACTGTGTGTCCCTGGGCTGACGTCATCAACGAAAGCGCCCAATTTGAACGATTTCGTTTTGTAATTTAGGGGTGCCAAAATCCAATCTTTGCATGGAGATTATGTCTAGCCTGGTACGCTATGCAAATAAAAAATATTCTTTTCTGCTTCCTGACATCATAAGCTTTCCATTGATATATAACTTTATTTTCAATGAGGTTCACCTTTAATATCATCTTGTCTGATAACCAAGAGTACTATTGCTAAAATTATTAAATCCCTGGCATACTATTTTGCAAAGTTCTGATAATGTTAATTTTTGCACATTTTTGATTTGCTCCCTATATATTCACAATGATTGGCCTGTACTACAGGCTGTAGCCAGATTTTCCAAATGCAGACCTTTTTGCCCCCACCACACCCCCATAGTGTGAAGTTAGCATATAATGCAGACCAAATAAAGACTTGAAATTATAATTGAACTATACATTTAAATTGAATACTTTGTTAGAACATTGCGGTAGAAGAGCTCAATTCTCGGCTGCTTTTACCAATGTATCAGAAAACATTGTGAAATATATGAATGCCATTCTTTACTTGATGCAGTTGGCATGTGTTCAGTTTTCAGTGTCACTGTACTGTTGTTTACTAGCAACTGTGGTATATTAAAAGGAAAGAAAGCACTCTTTTCACAAAATCAATACCAACTATTATAGGGGTAAACGAGAAAGATTCCATATGATTGAGTGTTCATGCTATATCATTTTTCACCCTGATGTGGCAGTGACGTCAAGGCGTTGAGGTAGCTGTTTCGTGGTGCGCATCTATGCGGCGTCTTGTGTGTGTACGTCAGCGCTTAGACTGAATGCTAGTGATTTAAAGCTGTGCTCAATTAAATACGCACTGAGTCACTGCCACATCAGGTTGAAAATTGGTACAGTCTTCACTTATTTTTATGCTAGTCATCAAATTCACTCCATAAACTGATAAATCTGATTTATACATTGCAATGCATTAGGTAGAGGGACAGCATTATGATATCACTTATCCTGCATGGACCTTCTGGGAAGGTGGACCTGCAGTATGGCCAATATTTCCTACAGGCTTAGGAAGATGGGATCTCTTTAGGGATTCTCTAGATAAGTAAGTATAAGTATCTACTTCTATCTAGCATTATATGCATGTCGTCTGTGATGTGTTATTTCTAGGACTATGGTCTGGCATCATTGACAAGAAATATGACCATTATGCCATGAGCATGTTTCAAAATAATTGTTATTGTAGTACATTCTAACAGTGTCTACACGATTGCAAATGTGTGTGGGGGAGTGTGTGTGGTTTTGTAGACACTGTCAGGACAACTGACACATAGGAAAATACAGTTGTCCATGCTTGTTGGTATCCATCTATCTCAGCTGTCAACAATAGATCCCCAGAAGGCACAATCGAAACAAAAATCAAGCTGTTTCAGACAACGTGTGTTACTGTCTTTCTGTACGGGTGCGAGTCATGGGTAATTACCAAGGACCCGGACATGGAAAACAAGATCAATGCATTTGCAACATCTTGCTACAGAGTCATGTTAAACATCAAGCGTGTGGATCAGATTCCAAACGAAACCATCTACAACCTGACCAACACCACTCCACTGGTTGCCAGAGTCAAGATTCATCAACTTAAATTTCTCGGCCATATACTGCGTCTTGAAGATGGCAAGCCTGTGAAAGAATATGCACTTTATATTCCACCACATGGGAAGAGGAAACCGGGACGGCCGCGCACACTGTACTTACAGTATGTCCAGCACCTCCTGGGAGATACTGTTCCGCAGCCGACTGATGATGATGATGAGGCACATTAAAAACTATGCTTCAACAATTACGGGTGTATTAATGGATGTTTGTTTCTTTAGGTTATTGTTGTTATTTAGTTTATGTTCATATCTTTTCTTGTTTTGAATGGTTTTTTTTTTTGGTTTTTTTAATATTTAGGGAAGCCAAGAAATTGCCTTGGGACAAGAAGGAGAGTCTAACATTCTTCAGGGGCTCAAGAACCAGTGCTGAGCGTGACCCTCTAATTCTACTATCTCGTGATGAACCTGATTTAGTTGATGCACAATATACTAAAAACCAGGCTTGGAGATCAGAGGCTGTAAGTTTAGGGATATTATATTTTCATTCTTTACTTCAGATTCTTGTTCTTAAAAAGTAATCCATCCCACTTTTCCTCAATCAAATTTGTTTGTTTTTGGAATCATTTTTGTAGTATTCACAAACTGAAAGAACACCTCATTTTGTTCTAATTAATCAAAACAAATTCTTCTTAATATTGAGCATGTGACAGACAATGTGTTTATTGTAAACAAATATTATGCCAGTATTGATAAATAAGCCTTTTGCTGCAAAGACCTTGTATTGTAGTAAACTATGGATGATTTCAGTTGCATTTTGGCAATGTGCATTGAAATTACAACCATGTAATCTTGTGAATTTTTAGAGTTCAAAAGAGTGAAATAATCATTTTTAAATCAAGCAAAAATGGGAGGAAATATTAACAAGTTGTATTTGATCAGTTTCAAGTGAACGAATACATCTTAGTGTTCGTTAGTATCAAGAAATCTCAAATTCGGGCGTGGACGAATGTGTCTCCCCTTATTCTGCCCTTAAGGTTTCCCTCTGATGAGTATATTGTTAGCTCTGTAGAGACCATTAAGCTATTCCAGTTGAAATCTATATACTCGTATGAAAGATATGACCTTAATCTCCCACACAGGGAGTGTGAATTTCAATTAGGGATACATGAATGTGTGATGCCATTTGAAAACTACAAGTACAACCTCTGTATGGGAGATTAAGGTTATGTTTTCTAGGTATATGGAATTCAACTGGAATAGCCCATTCCTACTACAAATACATGTAGTATACATAACATATATGCATGTTTTGCTTTACTGTTCTCTCTGATGTATTTTGCTTTACTATTCTCTCTTATAGGATACATTGTTTAGAGAACCAGCTAAAGAAGTAACTCTAGAAGAACACTGCAAATACAAGTAGGTTAAATTAATATGAATATGGTATTGAGAACGAGGGAAAGACAGACAGATAGACAGAAAATGTGTTGTATGTTTTCATTATAAGGCAATATGACAACAGCGAGTTGTGTTTGCAGATTTTTTTGAGAAGAAATAATTGGTTGTTAAATTGTCTTGTCCTATGTTTGAGTCAAACATAACTTATTCAAAGCTTTAAAACAATATTATATAGTTATATTATGCAAGTTCAATTGTTCATTAGATTTTAGTAACTATTGAACATTCAACAAGGAACTGAGACTAGGAATAAAAACAAGTTGCTAATGGAGCAGCCTAGGTTTTTAAAACATTTGAGAAAATCTTAACTTACCCCTTAAAGTGCAGAGAAAAAAGGCTGATGAAATTAACTGATGCAAAATGAATGATTGAATCAAGGGATCGGTCGCAAAGGTCAAAAGTTGTGTAAAGCAGTAATATAAGTGATGGTAACTGGCATAATGAGGCAGCCGGGATAAGATGAAAAATCGGTGGGAAAATAAAGTCTAAAAGTTAACCGTTGATGGCATATTGTTTGAGAGTGCAAAGTTTGGCTATCCAAAAAGTGATTCAAGTTTCAAGATTATTATCCTCCTGGTATTTGTTAATCATTCCAATCCCCATTAAGGAGATATTGGAGATGGAATGGTCATTTGAATTGAAATGATGACAATAGGCAGTTTCTGTTATAGCATTTTTGATGTCTGACTTCAGGTTAATGTACCAAGTATCGAGTTGCGTGATAGTTTTGCTGATGTTTTGAAGTTTGCATTTGTTGAGGAATATGATCCAAGTGGATTTGCAGTTCATTCTTGCTGTTGTGGGAAATAACTCACCGTTTGAAGAGCTATGGTTTGTATGAGAGAAGGGACTTGCTATCATGTTCAAGTGGTTGATAAACTGGGTAGTGTCTTGGATGTAAGGAGGTAAAGACTCCAGCAGAGGGCGGAACTGAAATAACACAAAATGGGATATCTGGGTTGTAGGACATCAGCTTATGATGGGACAACCAGGATTTTCTTTCTTATGAACTTTAGGGAGCATGTAGAATCTAATCTAAAACAGTAATATAATCTATTTCAAAGGTAAAAACTCAATTTCATGCTTATCTGTATATTTTTATAGGTACCTGTTCAATTTCCGTGGTGTTGCCGCTAGTTTCCGTTTGAAGCACCTGTTCCTGTGTAATTCCCTTGTATTTCATGTAGGAGATGAGTGGATAGAATTCTTTTATCCAGCATTGAAACCATGGGTGCATTATATACCTGCGCCCAAGGATCTTCACAATGTCAGGTTAGTAATACATTTGAAGCACCTATTTATATTGTGTATTTCCTGATACCACCGTTCTCAGAAGTCTTTTAGCATGGGCGTTCTCAATGGGTGGCATTGCATCATTCCTAGTGATGTACCAACAGCAGCAGAGTTTACACAAAAATGTTGGCATGGAAGTACATGCAATAAATTATTTACTTTACATGTACATCCTAAATATTTATATATAGTTTTTAAAAAGTTTTTGTTACGGTAACTGAAATGTTTTTATTATTTTCTCCCAAACTGAGCATCTTTGCTCAACTTAATTTGAACTAAATTTAAAATTTCCATTCTAAATATGTATACTTTTATATACTTTAGACCAACAATTTAGAAGTTATGAGGCCCAAAAGACGACCCTTAAATGATGTTATTATATTGACTTTCCATGATGTTTTCACTAAAGTAATATGCCTCATTTGCATTTGTATTTTCAGAGAGCTCATTGAATTCGCCATGGCTAATGATAAAGTGGCCAAGGAGATAGCTGACAGGTAATATTATATTCTTACAATGTACAGAGTGTGCTGAGGCCTTATGGATTAACTGTGTATTGTACTATGCAAGGTGTGACTATTTCTGCTGTAGTGTGTTCACTCCTTGCACACTTCCGCCAACAGCATGAATGCAAGTTTTAAATAGCAGTGGACAATTAATGTTGCATAATTGTTTTCGACTCCCCATACATGTTGCTATCAGGTTGAGGCTCTACACACAAAATGAATGACCTTAAAAGGAGTGAATTTCACTTATTTTTTGTTTTGCATAACCCTTTTAATTGTTAGTCTGCTTTCAAATTGAATAATGATGCAACTTTTTGTGATTTTTAATAAAGCAAGTAATTACATACTTTTTTCTTTTCATAAATTAATATCAAATTTTATGAATTGAAAGTGACAGCTGTAAAAGTTACAAAAGTTTGTTTGGTTTATATAAGGCGGAAATTATTTGGCTTTTGTTACTGCCTTCGTGAAATTCAATTAAGTCCCAACTCACGCTCACGTAAATTCACATAAGCGTGCGCCAGTCACGCATTACGCAACACACAATTAGCGAAAGCATTGCGCCCAACTGCGTGCATGCCGTTCTATATCAATACACGATGTTATGAGTCTTATTTTTTCCGCCTTATATAAACCGAACAAACTTTAAAGTGGGTATGTCCATTTGAATGCATTTTCACACTGGTAAAATGACATATTGAAGCAAATATAAACATTGGTGAATTCTTGTTTTATTTTCAGGGGCCGTGACTTCATCTGGAACCATCTACGCATGGAGACAGTTGAGTGTTATTGGAAGAAACTGCTCAAGGAGTACGCCAAGCTTCAGAAATACAAACCAGTACGCAATAAGGAACTCAATCTCATCACACCAAAGGATGAGCTTTGATGAGAGTCAGCAATTTTGTAGATTAGGTTTTATTTAAATGAGATATTTGTAGGTATATGGGTTTCTATTTTTATATATAGTCTATTGTTGAAAGTGCCACTGTGGTAGTATTTCATTTGAGTTCTTAATATCACTTTAGTCTGTCAAGCTTGAAGTATTCATCGATCATCACATTAGCTTTCATATTTTTCATCCTATTCGCCCTTTGCAAACGCATGTGCAAAATGTGCATTTTTGTTTCTCATGCTTTTATAGCAATGCACTAGAAGGCTTTTTGCATAGTGTATGCGGTAATTAAAGCATGCTTTTGACAGGTGTACTCACACACTGTGCGGGTAGAACCTCGTTTTGAGATAACTAAATAGTCATCGGCAAATAAGCAGCGGCATATTGGGTTTTGAAACATATTCCGTGACAGCATTGAGCTTCATTGCAAGCTACTCTATGCAAAGCAAATGCTTTCTTCTTTGGCAGGTGAGAAATTCAACTCACTGACTCCCAATGTGGGATGCAAGTTGTCTGAAAATTTCCAGATTTCCGAAAATTAAAAAAATTCTGGAATTTTAAATTGGATGATGATATTTCATCATAAAAAGAACAAAAGCATTTTTTTAGGGAGGTGGTGATACACCCTAGCTCATTCCCTAGTAAACCTCCCACAAATGTTCGATTCCGTGCACAAGCGCTCAGCTATCTGGCCTAGGGCCATTTCGATTTTCAGGAAATCTAGCAATTACCCACTTGCATCCCTGGCCAATGTGTCCCATAATAATATGCTTATGTCCCATCAGTACTGCCAGCGATTGAGCTCTTCACAGTGGGAATTTTACATGTTACAGGGAGAGAGCTAAATATTTCAATTATTTTTTTTCTATTATTCAACACTTTCGAATCACTGAAGTTGTACATGATAAAAAGATATATGTAACATATGAAAGTTAATGTGATGATGAATGAAGTTCTCCTTTAAATTGATGTCTTTTACCTTGTAAAACAATGATGCTGGATACTCATATCTGTTAGTACACCTGTTTCTCAAATCTTACCTTAATTATTGGGGTTATTTGAACAGTTTTTATCATATGCATGCCATTATAACGTGCCTTATTGATAAATGTATGATACACGGTAGGAAAAAGCAGCATTTCTACAAGTTTTTTTTATGTTAGTGGAGTTGGTGAAAGCATGTGTAACAAGTTTAGTGAAGTGAAGTGGGGAAAGGTGAATCAATATTGTATGCTTATTGATGTTCTATGGGGTCATTTAAAAGATGTGTGCTTACTGCCTACCAGCATTGTAAGTGAAGTTTGTAAACTTAGCATTTTGTTTCTGGCAGTAAAGTCCTTGAAGGCTTATTCACAGGGGCAGACTTAGGTTTCAGTTTTCTACTGGCCCTGCGGGCCAGTGAAATGGCAGATCTAGTGGCCCTGCAATAAATTTACTGGCCCAGCTTTTTCAGTATGTTCTACTGCAAAAAAAAAAAAAAAACCTAATTTTTTGGTGTTTTGGGGAAAAAATCTATATCAATTTTTAATCATTTGCCATAAAATGTGTATTATATCACGAATTTCAAAAAATTATTTGATATCAGAAGGACATTCCTTGTTTTAAAAATGCAATTCGTACCGGTAGTAGTAGGCTATGTAAGCCTACTATGGCTGTAAGAACGGATGTATATTTCCAACTTGCTAGCAATGCAAGAATAAGAATATAAATATAGGAAAAATCATTGAATAAAGATATAAATTACAGGTGACAGGCGGAGCAGAAACTGTGTAAATAATATGTCCATGACTGATTATATCTTGTCCCATATGTGTTGGCTCAAAAATCTAGTGGCCCGCCGGGCCAGCGTTGTTGGAAGTTTACTGGCCCGACGCAAAATCCACTGGCCCGGGCCACTGCTTAAATCCGTCCCTGCTTATTCATCGATTTGCTCATTTGCAAAATCATCACAATTCTTGTTTTTTACCTTTTTTACAAGCATAGATATGCTAACATAGCCTACTACAGAGATGCCAATGGGTTATGAAAAAAAAATCTGAAAGTTGCGAACGTAGGGAGCGAAGCGACCGAAGTGTCGCCCTCACGGCCGGGGGTCCAGGGGCCCGCTTAAGGGCCCCTGGTGGGGTCCAGGGGCAAAGCCCCGGTGGGGGTCGAGGGGGCGAAGCCCCTTGAAGCCAGAGGGTTTGTACACATTTTACACTGCAGGAGACACCATTTCTGAGGGTAAAATTACATTCAAATGGATTAAAAAATAAGGTTATTTTGAGAAAACAAGCCTAGATAACAAGCCTTGAAGACTATCTATTATACATGTAATATTCTTCAAGGCTTGTTTTCTCAAAATTATACCATAAAATATGCAAATTAGGTACCTAGGCCCAGGCAATTTTAGCAGAATTAGCACCCCAAAAGGCCATTTCTAACATAAAAAACTGTTTTAGACTTTTGAAAAAATGCTTCCTTCATCCCAAAAAAGTGGTTTTAAATGTTCAGTTTCCTATACTTTTGTACATGAGAGACATTCTCCAAAGTATTTTTTTGGCCTAATAACATAGCCTACATGGCTGAAATGGATATATATAAAAAAAAAAAAAAAAACGATGATTCATCAAATTTTGACCCCCCTATTTTTTTGTTAAATTTTCAAAAAATATTTTTGGCCAAAAAAGCAAGTTATATGCCCTAAATTACTTGTTATTTAATGTTGGAAACCATAGAAATACTGCTACTTAAAAAAAATTGCCAATTTATGTTTACAAAGTTGGATAAAGTTGTACATTTTAATTACTTTTCCTTCTACTGAACAGCTAGCAATGTATACTAATTCAATGTGTTCCTGACTGTTCAATAGAAGCAAAAGTAATCAAAATGTACAACTTTATCCAACTTTGTAAAATAAAATTGGCAATTTCTTTTTAAGTAGCAGTATTTCTATGGTTTCAACCTGAATAACAAGTAATTTAGGGCCTATAACTTGCTTTTTGGCCAAAGATATTTTTTGAAAATTAAAAAAAAAAAAAAAAATTGTTTATTTTTTTTTTTTAGAAAATCTGATTTTTTTGGGAAAAATACAAAAAAATCGGAATTCCGATTAAAATCGGAGGATTGGCATCTCTGCTACTAGTGGTTAAGCTGAATGCTGTATATTAAAGACAAAATATGAAATATTACATGAAATTGCAATATCTTTTACATCTTCTCTGCATACTACTGAATAGGCCTTTTTATTGATAAAGTTCCTTTACACTCGCAACACAAACAAGCAGGCATTGAAATCAAGAGTTGGTGGACATGTCTTATAGGAAGTGTATGAATTTCAACTGGAATAGCCCAATTAAGTAGTGACAATGTGCTTAAGAAATTTATACAGTACTGTTTATTAATTATTCTTTTAAAGAATATTCATATTTGACCTGCCATTAACCAATATTATAGTAACATTTGGAAATATCTTTTGTAAAAAGAAGTTTATTTGATCCACATGTACAGACACTGAGACACATTTTGTGCATGTCTATGTATTGCCAATGTTACTATGAATATGATTAGAAAATTAAGTAGAGTTTTACTGTATGTACAGATTTTGTACTTGGAATATGAATGTATTAAGTTTACATTTTGATCTTGAAATATGTGCCTTAGCTGAAGTATACTTTTGTGTATTCTTGAATTACCGTATTTCATCAAATAAACGCCCCCGGGGGCGTTACATTTTCCCAAGGGGGGGGGCATTTATTAGAGGTCATTTTTAGCACGACAATTCCCGTTAAAATCATTAGGTAAGCTTAAAAGTCACGCTAAAATGACGAACTATGAACTTTTGACACTGACTTTTGGTTCACTTCCGGGTTTCTGATCCAGATTTTCGCCAATTATTGACCATTTGCGCAACTTGGTAAGCTTACTACACAAGATAGCATGGAAATATCGGCATTTTTGAAACATCTTGGTTGAAAAAAGGGGTGGGGGCGTTTATTTGAGGGGGGCGACTATTTGACGAAATACGGTAGTTTACTTATTAAAACAATTATATATATCAAGCTGAAATTTTGTGTGTAAAATTTCAAAGAAATAATTTGTATGCCTTAAAAATATTCAGCTAAGTTAAAGCTTGACTAATGTGTACTACATTGATAAAACCACCTTTTTCTGGTTGAAATGATAATATCATGGAATAGATTTGTTAGTTAGGAATAGATTTATAGGTTACAAAGTAACTTTGCATTAGACAATTAGTAAGTGATACCATAGCTATTTTATATTAATGTAATGTCAAGATATACAGTACAAATCACACATTACATCTGCGCTAGTGGCCGGACTCCAACATAACCAGATGAGTAATCTGAAAACATTAATATATTTCAATTTACAGTTGATTCTGTCTCTACCCTTCCGTGTTTGAAAAAATAAATATCGTAAAAATTAAGACACCCTGAGTTAGACAGTCGTGAGACTCAAACCAGTAATTTAGGTCCCCTTTGCATCCATTGACAATATAAAGCAATACATATAATTATGTGATAAAAGTAATTAAATAGCAGTGCTTTTAGTTGTCCAACAAGTTCTGGACGGAATGTGTATAATTTGCACTGCACAGCATGAATTTTGTCTCAATCCAAATGCTACAAATTAATGTTTTGACATTATTGAGCCTAAGAAAATATTCAAAACCTACATTAATATATGCTTCAGTGTCTGTCATTGTCATTTTTGTTAATATATCCAAAATCAGCTTTAAAACAGTTCTTTTTGTATATTTAGCACCAAGAAAATTTTAGTAATAAAAGCTGTGTCTATTTTGAAGAAATCTGTATCTGTATGTAATCATTTCTGTGTGTAAAATTTGGCTATTCAAAAAACAAGTACAATTTGGAATGCATGTCCTAAAACATCCCAGTGGAACAAGCAGAGTTTAAAAAATTCCAAGTTGGTCACCATAACTGAAGAGGGGAACTCAAGTTTCACAGTGTTGCATGACCAGTAAAATTAAAAAGGGGCCCTTTTCAGATAATTAACACAGATCATGTGTAGGAGAGCCATCAGCGGAGTCTTGACTATAGACAAGTCGACATATTAAAGGTCATTTTCTAGAAAAAAGGATTGTTTTTAACTTATAGTTGATGTGCTTAGAGGTCATTTTAGTGATTCTACTAAGTGTGTTTGTGTTTTCTGATTTGCATCAGGACCATCACCCAAACATATTATTTAAAAAACATGTAATAAGGGGTGTATTTGATCAAAAACATGTCAAGGTGGTAAAATCCTGGATGGGGCACCTTCAGATACAATCCTAGCTGTTTAGGGAGTAACGTTTTTGTAAAACCTCACAAAATTCTGGTTTAGGTGTGTTTTTTTGTAAAAACCTCACAAGGTTTAGGTGTGCTTTTTGCTAAAGAGGGCAAATGCATAGACGAGTCAATTTATGTATGAGCAAGACAAAAATGGAACACCAATGTTTTTGCTTCCTAGTGACTCTGAACACCCTCCTGAAAAAAGGATGGGAAAAATGGTTAATTTGTATCTATTCAAAATGGCCGCTAAATGCAGGGCTCAAATTTTGAAATTTGAGGCCTACATTAGTGGCCATTTTGGATTTATGCAAATTAACATTTTTTTCCCCTGTGTCCTTTTTGGATGTGTTGTTCAGGTGGGTGTTTTAGAGTCACTAGCAAGCAAAAATATTGGTTTTACATTTTTGTCTAGGTGCGCCCATTTTGGTACTTCAATTGACTCATCTATTGGGATAGGTTTTGATAAGTTCTAGTCGTGCATGTGTACACTGAAACTTGAGTGCCCGCCCTCCCTCAGTGACAGCTTCCCATATACATGTACCTTATTCTCATTTAGCAATATGCTAAATTAATTGATTAAGAAATAATAATGTCGAGGCAGTAAAACGTAAATAATGGGTGAGGCGAGCCGAACCCATTATTTAAACGCTTTACTGCCGAGGACACATTATTTGATGTAAAGGATAATGCTGCACCCTTTATTTCTATTCTATTACCAGAAAATAGTGCGTTTTAAAGAGAAAATATCATTTTTGGAACAAACATTTTAAGTTGTTTACTTCAAGGTGGAGCGCGTACGCGTAAGTGACAGCGAGTATCGCGGAAATATTGCACGCGTAACCAAGCGTAATGCTGTGCGTAGAATGTATTACGGTGCTTGACCCATTATTGCAGAATAATGGGCTCTCACGTGACGTGTTTCAACAAATCACAGTGCGCGATTTTGAATAATGGGTCGTGGAGGTAATAGAATTGTTGTTAATGGGCACATCAATAAAGTACAAACTTGAGCTTAGGGATAAATTCACAGATACACTAAGTGCACTTGACAACAGCAAACAAGTCTTGTTGAGTATACTATAGGTTACATGGCAGTATAACATGATGTTCACATCAACGATGTTCACAGTATTCCACTAAGTACTGCATTCAGCCCTATATACTCATTTAGCCAATACCGATGTCTGCATAGTTCATTTTCAAGCTCTGATGTATTAGCACTTGTTCAGTGCAGAGGGGACTGTGATAGGCCCTCTCTGACGTTACAAAATCCACCAGTTCTGTGCCCTCGGACACCGCTTTGTTCACTCCCTCTCAGCGCGAGGAAATGGAACACGATGTATAATATTTATACAAGAACCTTTTGTACTCATTCACTCTACTCATGCTCAGTAACAGCACAAGATTTTTATCGGGAGAAATATGTAGGACAGAAAACTCTAATAAGCTAAAATTTGTTATTTTCTGGCCTAAAAAGTGGCAATCTTCCCAATTTGTTATCGGGGATGCCCCCCCCATGGTGCAACAACTGCTCATGGTAAACTACATTTTGCAGAAAACCCCATTGAATTTAGACAATTAGTTCAAAAGATGTGAGCAGTTAAAGAGTTTCCAAAACAATAGGAAACAGAAGGAAATACTTCCTTTGTTTGGCTATATCTCAAAATCAATATTTCCGACTTCCGACTGATTTTGCTTGATAACGTCACATATAAGAGTAAATCATAGTATGATGAACATTGTTCCCTGCATGGATAACCATACCAACCTAGTACCCAGAGGTGTTCTGACACATCCGTAAAGTGTGGTGAGGCTTGTGGATCAACATCTACTACCCCATTCCAGAAAAATACAACACTATAAATTTTGGGGATTAAAAAAAATATTATCCTGCTTTGCCAAATAAAACAGCTAAATCCTAACCCTTTAGTTATTTCTAACTGGCTATAAAAGTCAAATTTTAATATGTGTCCAATTTTTGGAAATAAGGGCCAAAAACATGCATTTTTTTTGTTTTGGTATGCTGTGACAATCAAGCCCAAAGATTTGTACTAAGACTAATTTCAGGTAATGCATTCTTATATCTTTTATACAAGCAATTATCAAATTAACATAAGTTTTTTAAGAGCAAACTCACAGCCTATATTACAAATTTTGATCATGATTGCTTAGACTTAATTGTGCCAAGTCTTTGAATTTTGTGACTGAAATTGTCAGAAATCAAGCAAAAATGCATGTTTTTGGCCCATTTCCCCTGTAATTCTAAAAATATTCAAATTGTACTTTTATTGCCAGTAAGAATTAACTAAATGTTTAAGATTTACCTATATTTTTTCATTTGGCAAAAGAGTAATATATTTTTTTAATCCAAAACTGTATTTTTTGGAATGGGGAGTAGGCATTGGGCCTGTGCATAGCATACTATAAATCACTGCCCTTTTTCCTTTTTCAATCTGACTGATGGTCACATTATACAAGTGCTGTGATCCTACTGTGGGATGCTGTGAATATTTACTTTAGTCATAATGACACAATGAAGAGCTATGTCTTTCCAGAAACTTGAAATAAAGTGCCTTACAATTCACATGACTGTGAGTATTGATAACAATTTATTTGAAATGATTCAGCATTGGTTAGAAATTGACAATTTTACAAAAAACAATGCCCCATTAACACCAAACCTCTTCAAATACAGATTTCAATTAAGATCAATTCTGTATTGATTTGACAATGATAATGCTGGTGTCTGAGGTGTTAGTGTTTTGAATTTTAAAAAAAGCTTGGCATTAATAATATTTCTTTTTGAACTATATTCACATATTTTGGTGCAAACTATTTAATTTTGCTCACCGTATATATATGTAAGATAAACAGTTCAAAACAGGCCATTACCAGAAATAATGGGCATAGTTTTTCAGGACTGGTTAGATGTTAGTTGGTTTGAGGTTTTGACCCCTATTGGGGTGTCAACCTCAAACCAACTAACATCTCACCAGTCCTGAAAAATATGTCCTGCATTATTTCACCCTCTCACCCTTTATCTAATACATAACATTATGCATGCAGGTTTTATTTGAATGCACTGAACCAATCCATGTACATGGAATTTACTATCTGTGTTATTTTCACTTTCCTTGTCAGTATTAATAAGCTATCAATTTTTGACATTCCAATTTGGTATTCCTTTTTAGCTTAATCACTTTGAAATATTGTAAAGTACATTTGGAGATGGGCATGAATTTTTAAGGCACAATAAAAAATCATTGGGTTTTAATGATGCAAAACTTTCTATGTACTTTATGCACATATCAAATGCATCCCCGGCCCCTGGGGACCCGGGGATGGCCGGGTCGTGGATTTTGGGTTTAAAAGTTCAAGTCCCGGGTAAACACCTGGCCAGTCCCGGACCCACCGGGCAAAACTCTCAGCCACTCCCGGCCCCCGGCGAATATCCGATGCAAACCGATGCAAACCCCGGGTATTCCTCGGCCCAAATTCCTGGCCCTGAGCATCGGATATAGGCCTGGATCTACATATGGTTTTAATATCATGGGCTCAAAATTCGGTATTCAGGTATGTCTTCACTAAATGGACTGCCGAGCTCTGGACATACTGGGAGGATTCAAACGCTTCAAATATAGGCAAACATGTGTGTTCCATTGCAAATCTGTCAGTTACTCACCTTGTTGCGGAACATCTAAAAACGATAACGAAATTAGGCTACCTAGATTCTCGTCACTATAGTGCAGAGCAGCGTAATTCTCAGATATAGGCCTACTGTTTCCACTTTCGGACTAACGTCTATTATGTCTAATGACCCTGTTTCGGCCGAGCACACCGTCGAAGGAATTTTACGTTACATATACAATGTCAGACCCCAGTCACCCGACTTTCCCACTTAGTCATTTCGTGTATTTTTCATGCTTTACAGTGGCACGGGAACAGGACAAGAGGGGGATCCCTGTGTGCCATCAAGTGCTTTATTTAATATGCATGCTTGTTTTAAATATATTACGAGGCATAAATGGCAGGTCGGATTGATATAGGGCCTACACATGTAGGTCTATATGATTAAAACATCAAAGATATGAAAGAAACAGATCACTGCATTTACATCTGTCCACGATTATACGGGAGTGGCGAATGTTCGATCTTTGCATGAACATTTTAAGCACATAATATTATAGGCCTATATATATATGGTTTTTTTTATGTCAATCCAAAATGCAACTTCAATAATTATAATGAGGCTATTCTGTAAAGGCCCATACTCCATCCAAATCTAGGCCTACCCTGTATCTTGTTTAAAATCAAATGACCATCTATCAATTTTTGGCGCACTAGTTATTAATATTTTGTTTCACGAGGTTGTCATTTTGGGTAATATTGAAAACATCCTTTCAACGATTTGTGATTTAATGATATTGTTAAATGCTCCAACATGAAAATATAATATAGTTTTGATATCTGTATATTAACAAAAGACATTGAATTCAATTTTTATATCATACACCTATAATTATTTTTTTAAAGAAGAAAAATACAGCTGGAGAGTTTATAAAGAACATGTACACTACCTATAGTATCTAGTCTTCTATTAAGTATTATGGCCATGTAGCAGTCGATCGCAGATGTCAGAAAAGTATCATGGATTCTTTTATTATCACGGTCAGTTTTGTTTTTGAGTGTAGGCCTAATAATTTAAAACTTTACTCTCGGCGGGTGGTTAAAACTTAAAAATAAAAATAAAAACCAATACATTTGGCATAAATAAGCGTATAGCAGGCTCTCGTTTGCACGTGGATGTCAAGAAGCCAGTGTGGTCTGGTTAAAATGTTAACTTTAGAGCCCCGCTAAATAGCAGATACATGAACTACTATGGCAAAATTTGGAAACAACAGCCAAGATTTTGTTTTTGGAATGGATTTATATGAACAGTAACATTAATGTGGCGACTCAGTGGATTATTAATATACATCCACGGCTCAAGTACGGCAAAGTGATAGGATTCCCTGACCCATAAATGTGGACATCCTTACTAGCAAACCACAGCCCATTTTACTGGTTGGAAAATCCCGGTAAGTTACTGACATAATCCCGCCCGGCTGGGGTAAAGTCCCGCCCACTTTCCCGGGATTTTAGCCGACGCCAAGTCTAATACCAGTCCCGCCAACCCCGGATACATTTTGAGTCAAATCCGGGTCACATGATGTCAAGTCCCGGACCATCCCCGGGTCCCCAGGGGCCGGGGTTGCATTTGATATGTGCATTAGTTGAGCAGTTTTATTTTTTTAACTCAAAACTTCCCAACATGTCGACCTAATGAATCGACCATGACGCTCACAAGGATTATGATATACCGTATTCATTCCAATAAGCGACCAGGGCGCTTAACAAAGTCATTTTGGGTGGGCACTTATTTTTTACATTGTTTTTAGTCATCAATCACCGTCTGAAAGTATTTAGTTACTCATAGTTAGTGCGCCCTCACGAAGTGTGTCTATATAATTATTATATTGACAATGTTTTTGAAGGCGCACTAAAAAATTAAGTAAAGATGGCCGCCGCCGGAAAATACGATTTTGAGTTAGAAAATCCTTAAACTTGGCCTTTTAAAGGCATTTGCAGGTGGTTATTGAGAAGTATTTTTAATATCTATACATCTGCCCACTATGAAATAGCATCATAATTTAATTTTGGTGCACATTTGGGATACTTTTGATGCATGTAAATTCACTCGACAGGTAAGCTTACTGGAAGTATTTTGACAACATTGGATGGGCGGTTAATAATTTCATATTGTGTTTGTTGCAAAGTCGCTGGGTGGGCGCTTATTGGGGCATGGGCAGTTATTGGAACGAATACGGTATATTATTTCCTAAGAATTTCACACTAAATTTGACTGTCTGGTATCTATAAGATCACTTTTTGCCTGTGATACATTTCTTGAATGAACATTTAAATGATGCTGTGAACTAAGATATTTATGAGGAGAAGTTACATACTGATTAGAAAATAAAGAGCAGCAAAAAGGATTGATATATCCTAAAATTCCTCGGCAAAAATATCACTCCATATTCTTGGGATATAGTTACCCTTTGCAGCTTTCGAAAAGCTTCCCCATGTTTCAATATCAAGGTGAAATGTAATTGTTGTAGGAATTTTTTGGGTGAAATTCTTATGCTGTTTCACTGAGTATTTATTAACATTATTGGTGCCTATGATGATCGATGCTGTAAATATAGGAAATGTATTTGATTTTATGATGCAAAACACTTTCAACTTATTTTGAATAAAAAGCTAATTATTTCAACCAATCAAAACCCAGTCTCTGGTAAAGTTAATTTACATAATAGGTTACTGTCATGACCAGTCATTCCGTTGTAGGATAAATATTTTTGGTTCTCGCTTTTATATATGGCATTTCTCCAAACTTCATATGAATCCCTGCATAGCCTTCCGCATAAGTTAGTACATTATGTGAATGCTGATATGGTTGCATGGCTTCACTGTCTTGTGATGTAGCACCAATGCATAAATGAGAAAAGCGCATTAGATCCGGGCCTCCTGGAGTAAGGTCCTCTGTCTTGTTATATCTGAAAAACAAGAAAATGTACACCAAAAACTTTGATAAATACAATGGAAATGAAAAAGAAATTAAGTGATTTATAGTACAAGATGTCTGTATGCTTATTATTCAGAAATGCAGCAGCTACAATACAAATGAGTGTTATACATGTATGCATAAGTATACAAATAATTATTTTTTTCTTAAATCAAATAATTATGTAGTGTGAGTATTTGTAACTATGCTTCTTGCAGGTCTTTACTTTTTCATCAATTTGTCCATCTTCAGATTGTACCAGTTGCCTCCAAGAATTTCAACTTGCATGCAAAGTAGATAACTGCAAAGTACATTCAAGATTCCTCTTTAATGATTTAAGGTTTAAATTTTAAATAAGTTGATACCTGGGCAAAGAACAGGCGCATTACAGGAGCTCTCTTGCCAACTAACAAGTACTGAATTTTCACAAATGATATGGGTTAAGATAGATGAAAGTAATATCACCTGTTAACCCTAATAATATGATCTGCTCTTATCACCTAATCATTAGGGAACAAACCAAAAGATTGATAACATTCTATAAATAAATGAAAGCCAAAAGTTAAAATATCAAAGACAGTTGATCTTTTCGGTTAGAATTCTCAACATTTCACTTTCATTTCTGAGAGGGGGAGGGGGTCAGCCTCTTAATGAAAGTACTTTCGTTTATAAGACAGTGGTTTATTCCCTGGTTCAGTTGGTAGAATAGTGACAAGTAATAAGCAAGGGTCCCAAGTTATACTTTTAAATGTCAATAAATGCTGTAGTAAAGATACTACTATTATCTCATGATGGACAGAATTTCAGCTTTACCTTCGTTTTTCATATCATGGTGATGCAGGTGGCTTAGTTGCAGTTCTTTCAATCACACACAAGATTTTGTTGCTGACATCAGGATTAGTTACAGTTTGATTTCTTTCACACAACTCAATTGAATTATTCATTGAACATCTTTGCACTTGTCTATTTGACAAAATAGTTGCTATGGTATACAGATAAGGATTCAGAGCTGAATTGATGGGTAAAACTAATGTCACAATCCACGCAAATGCAGAAGGTGACACACTCACTGTCCCTGCTTGCACCAAGATCCCTGTAACGATGATAGGAAACCAACAGAAGAAGTCTGTTGCTACAATGGCTGCAACTTTAGCTGATGTCCGTATTTGCTGCTGGAGACCATTCTGTCTTTTTTCCTTAAAAGCTTTGCGAACTAGCCTAATAATTTCAGCATAGCAGAAGAAGATCAACAGAAAACACAGAAGATTTAAGCCAAGAAAGACTGCAGTAGAAAAGAACATACCAGGAACATGACCTTCTGTAAGCGTGACATTCATTGTTTCTAAATCCTTTATGTAGTGGTATGTACTTTTGTATGATACTTCTTTGTGTATGTGAACAGGGCGCTGAACTAAAGGAAGACCAATGCATACATTAGAACTCTCGTACAAATCCTGATACAAACTATTCAAAATACACGATGCAACGCCAATAGAAACTGCGGCAAGCCAAACCAATGCAACAGACAATTTGGCTGTTTTCGCTTTCAATTTCTTAACACTGTGTGGGAATCTGATGCGACTGAATCTGTCCATGCTGATAACGGTCAGGAATAACACGGAAGCTTCACTTGATGTTATGGCTACAGCACCAGCAATTTCACATAAGGCACTATTCCTCCATGTTTCACCATTCATTGGGAATATATCCCCATAATACACATCCGTAGATGCTATTATGATCATATATATGCTCATTAACAAATCAGCCAGTGCAAGGTTACTTATCAATATCGTTTGAACTTTGTGCTCCTCACCATGTTGTACTTTCCTCCAGCATAACACAAATAGGTTTCCAACCAATGCAGAGAAAGCTACCATCCAAATTGATGTGGCTAGGATTGTACTGGATAGAATACGATCACATGTGAAGTGTTCCGATTTTGACAACATGGCACTGCAGTTTGCTACGGAAGGCAAGAAGCACACACAAATCTCTGGTTGGTCTACAAAGATAGCAATATTGCCATCCATACCGGTAAACATTCTCTCATTTGTTTTAAGCAAAGGATTCCCTTGTAATGACAGAAATCTTAACATTGTCAAGTGGTTTATTGAAGGTATGCTTTGTAGTCCGTTGTGAGAGATATTCATATTTACCATGTTTATCAAGTTTTTGAACAAATCAGATGACAATTCCATCAATCTGTTGCTTGCTAGTGATAAGATTTGAAGGTCTGGTGTTCTGTAGAAAACATCATCGGCAATACACACTAACTTATTGTTTTGAAGATACAGGGTGGTGAGTTTTATCAATCCTTCAAACACACCATTTTCAAGTGTTTCTAGATTATTATTTTCCAGTGACAGATTGGTCAGACTTGTGAGATCTTTAAACAACCCTGACGGTAGTGTGACTAACAAATTATTGAAGAGAAATAACCTTTTAAGATTGGAAAGACCATTAAAAATACCATATTGCAAATCTTTCACTTCATTATGATCCAGTTCCAGTTTTTCAAGATTATATAATCCATCAAAAACACCCACCGGTAAGTTTGAAAGCCTGTTCCTCCAAAGCTCAATGTCTCTTACACTCTCTCTAACAGCTACAAAGGATCCATTTGTCAATGATGTCAGATTCTTCATCTCAAGGTGAAGATATACAACATTTCTTGGATATGTTATAAAAGCTTTGTGCTCCAGCGATGAACCCTCGTTGACCCCAGGACAAAGATGGCGGATTGACCTATCACCAAGGATACATGAACAATTCTGCTGGCAATCAAAGTTACACATGGTTATATTCCTCCCAAACACAATCTGATTAAAACACATCACAACACTGTGATACTCAATCACATTACAATCTTCAATATCAGTCTTTATATTTTGTGTATTTTCAAAAGTGGAATGCAGAGGAAAGTTGACATATGCAGTCTCTATTTGAAGCTTTATAGCACCATGGAGATGAACAGTAATTTTTTCAGGCCCAAAGTATACAATGCAAAAAGATTTTAACTTTGATCCATCCAATCTTAAATACTTTGTCATGTCACTGTTGTTCACTTCCACTAACAAATACGCTGTCATATTTCCTTCCAGAAAAACAACCAGTGAATTTAGGTTCTGTTGAGTTGGTGAAACACTAAGATGGCATGATTTTACATTATTCCTCGATTGTACTATATTTTTTTGCAAACTTTTGTCTGCAGTGTTCAACTCCTCAGTAGCACATAATGGTGATAAACTTCCATTGCTTATATCAAGAACATGTTCAGTGTTAACATTTGCAGCAAATACAGTTCCACAGCCAGTGAAAGAATAGATCAATACAACAGAAGATATCACAGCGATGATGAACTTATCACAGGCAGCTCCACAGTTCAACCCTGCCATCATGACAACAGCCGATAAAATGATCAAGTATCATAGGAACTATTTGATAACGTCATTAAGCTATATAGGATAAAATTACTACAGTGCTCTTGACATCTAAATGTGCTCCTGCTCTTTGCATCTAGTGATTAAATTAGTTTTCTTCTTCTGTAATTGGCTCCAAATTGTTCAATCTGTTTTATGGTACTGAAGCGGAACACTTTATTCCCCCATAGCAGACTAGCAGAGCGTGTACATCACCTTCAATTAAGTTTAATAGTATATACTCGTAGAGAGAATAATAATGGCTAATTTAGTCAGCAGACACACTTTAGTGGATTTCAATTACCTTAATTATGATATTATATAAGAAGCTGTCAACAACCTACATGTATCAGGTATTCACTATTATCACCATGGGTGACTTTACAAGACATTAATCTAATGGCCTGGTATCCTATGATCTTAAGTGCACGTTGCCATGGTAACTGATATGTATAACCCATTACTGTATAAATTTGTCCATGGTTCAATGAGTAATACATATATTGTTACTAGATCAAAGTAATATGATATTTAGAATAATGATATGAATGCGAATTTAATAATAATAATTTGTAACATCATTATCAACATCATCAAATATTATGGTAATTGTTTTTTTAATTTTCATATTAAATAATATTTTAATCATTGCATTAACAAACGCATTGGCACTGACATTCGACAATTATATGCTTTACTGTTTGCTTTACTTAAAGGAGTATTTTGTGATCCTAGTATCCTCTTTTTATGACATTTTTCAGTAGATATCCACGAAAACAGCTTATTCCCAAAATTTAAGTTGATTCCGGATTTGCGTTTGCGGGTTATGTGTTGTCTACTCCATAGACAATGTGTTGTAATTTCGTTCTGGTATACCAGAACGAAATTCAAATTTCATGATATCTTTGCTGAACGAATTAATCTGCAAGTAATTTTTTGTACAAAAACATTATGTAGCTAGAGGTTCTTAACTAACTAACTAACTAACTAACTAACTAACTAAAACTAACTAACTAACTAACTAACTAACTAACTAACTAACTAACTAACTAACTAACTAACTAACTAACTAACTAACTAACTAATAAAGAAAGAAATAAAGAAATAAATAGAGAGAGAAAGAAAGAAAGAAAGAAAGAAAGAAAGAAAGAAAGAAAGAAAGAAAGAAAGAAGAAATAAAGAAATAAAGAAATAAAGAAATAAAGAAATAAAGAAATAAATAGAGAGAGAGAAAGAAAGAAAGAAAGAAAGAAAGAAAGAAAGAAAGAAAGAAAGAAAGAAAGAAAGAAAGAAGAAATAAAGAAATAAAGAAAGAAATAGAGAGAGAGAGAGAGAGAGAAAAGAAAGAAAGAAAGAAAGAAAGAAAGAAAGAAAGAAAGAAAGAAAGAAAGAAAGAAAGAAAGAAAGAAAGAAAGAAAGAAAGAAAAAAAAAAGGAAAAATCCATTTAATTTGACTATTATTAGGCCATCTTAATTAAATCCTGTGTCTCAAAGCTTGTGAAAAATTCAAAACCTAATGCGGAATGCGGTGTTTTTTACTAGTTTTTTTTTTAAATAATTTTAGAAAGAAAGAAAGAAAGAAAGAAAGAAAGAAAGAAAGAAAGAAAGAAAGAAAGAAAGAAAGAAGAAATAAATAAAGAAAGAAATAAAGAAATAAATAGAGAGAGAGAAAGAAAGAAAGAAAGAAAGAAAGAAAGAAAGAAAGAAAGAAAGAAAGAAAGAAAGAAAGAAAGAAAGAAAGAAAGAAAGAAAGAAAGAAAGAAAGAAAGAAAGAAAGAAAGAAAGAAAGAAAGAAAGAAAGAAAGAAAGAAGAAAGAAGAAATAAAGAAAGAAAGAAATAAATAGAGAGAGAGAGAAAGAATTCCATCAAATGTCTGAATAACAGTACCTTTATACCTTCCAGTTTAGGATTACAATGATTTTGATTTCAGATGTTCTGTATTTTTAATGTTTTTGTTCAAATTAGATCATGCAGGTAAATTCCCATTGTTAAATTTCATTCCATAATTTTAATAAGGGCCTCCTGAAAACGACTGACTTCAGTGCCTGAGTGCAGATTAATTAGGTCCAATACGGTATTAGAAATATAATGTATATGCCTAAGAATGATAATTAGAAAAAATAAGTAACAATCAATCATTAAATAAATAAAGAATACATAAACAAACATATAAATAAAAATAAAAACAATACAAGTTCATCTTTTAGTTAAGTCTGAATGAAGATCCAATTAATCTTACACTCTTTAATAATTTAGTTACAATGCCCATTCAATACACTCACAAGAAAGGGAGGATATAGAGTGTAAAACCACATGTTTTAGCAGACATCTGACAGCTCCATAAATCAAGTGGAACTGGTGGGCATATTGAAAAAAATGTAATTAATACTACTCTACCATTCTATTTCATAACTTGGTCATCATGAAATTAGATCAATTTATGTCTGCAAGAATTTTCTTTTACAATTTAAATTGTCCAATTAATTCTTTGTCCTCATTTCTCTTGATCAAAATGGAAATGAACAAACAAACAAATAAATAAAATGATTGATTGACTAACTAACATGAATGAATGAATGAATGAATAATTGATTAATAAAAATTGTTACTTAAAAGGCAGGACACTTACTTCCAAGATGAACTGATCTGTGTAAATCTAGAAACACCAGTCTGTGCTGTAGCTACATCAATATGAAGGTCAATATTGTCTGCAAATAAAATATAATATAACAGAGATAGTGATGACCACAAATTCCCATAGGGCAAGACAATTAAGATATAGAGAGATGAAAGATCACAGGTTTACTTAGTATTTCCCCCATCACAGGTTTACTTAGTATTTCCCCAAAATGAAAAAAAACAACACACAAGCAGGAATTTTGTGTGTCAATAGCTGGCTAGTTGTGAGATGATCATGGGGTCCCAAAGGAGGCATTTTTGAAAATTGAGTTACTATAATTATTACCTTATACAAATAATAGGCTACCATAACAAACAATAGGCTATCATATACTGAATAAAGTTTTAATATACTTGGTTCTAAAGTTCTGAAGTTTGTGATGTGTATTTTGTTTTGTATTTTATTGGTTTTTACTCCATATTTTTGCCTTTACCTCAATTTCAAATTTGCCGCCTTTGGCCCCCGTGGACCAGATTGTGTCACATTTTATCTACTTTTCTAATTCATGGCTAGATTCATTTCTACATGGTACAGGAATGGGTAAAGAAAACAGAGTTATACTACAGCTAGGGCACTCATTCAAGATCAATGACGGTTCTGCTCACTGAAAGGGGGAAAAATGAGCACACCCTCTCTACAAACCTTAAGAGTTAATAATGCTCATCAAATCAAACATATTTTCAATACCCAGGCTGGGTTCAATAGATAAATTTTCTACACATTGCCAGAAGAAGGTTATGTAATAATAGATAATTCATAAGATTAAGGCATTCCATAGGAAGGTTCGCTAGAGCAAATACTGAGCTTTTTGCACTCACCGTGGCAACATAACATTTTTTTAAACTCCAGACATCAAGTATTTACATCATACGGTATTTTTCATTGCTGATTTCAAAAATGTATCATCTTTCAAGAAATTATGTCAGAGAAAGATACACTCAACAGTCAGAAGTGGCAAATATTAGTGTACAGGGTGAGTACAGCAGATCCGAGCAAGCCCGGGAAAACTCTAAAGCTGAAAGACAAAGGGCTATGCCCAATCCCTCAGACGGGGTTGGTAGTCCTGTTTCTGGACCGGTAGCGGTCAATACTCACCCATTTGTAAAAACTTTGGGATGTTTTCAGAAATATTTCAACAAGACTATTCAGCAGTTTAAAGAAGACAAAGTGAGTAAATTGTGACCAGTCAGGAAGTAAACAAGCTGAAAAGAGGGGTAGATGTGTCCTTCAACTTTAAAGGTAAGAAGTTTCAATACAGCTTCAATAGTGAAATTCTTCAGAAAGCTAGAGAAATATCAGAGCTACCCACTGATAGTGATAAGTTGCTAGAGGAAGTGGTGGAGAATATAAATCAGAAATAAGCTAATATGGTTTGCGGATAAGTCGGAGGCCAGTTGGGGAGCAGTGGAAGAATACAAATCTGACAATGTCACAGATAACAGTGATGATGAAAAGAAAATGCGAGCAGCGTAACTCTGAGCGAACAAGCAACAACCAAAGAAGGGCAACAAAAGAGGCACAGGCAGAGCCATGGCGAGTTATTCTTATCCAGATAGTGCTTATCCTAGATATAACCAGTTTTTTTGAGGCTCTCACAACAACTACAGATTCTCTACGTACACCAACACGTCCAGTTTCTTCAAGCCAGGTGACATATGTTTTGCCTGTGGAAAAGCAGGGCACTGGTGCAGAAATTGTCAAGCCACAGCTAGACCAGGTTATCTCAGAGATATCAGTAAACAGGGTACAGCCTAATTTTCAGGCTGCACATGCTTCTATAATGCAGGTTAGCAGAAAAATTATCATAAGGGTAGAAGGGCGAGATGGCCAAGCGGTTAAGGCGTTGCGCTGTCGGCCGGGAGATACGATCGGCGAGGGTTCAAGCCTTGGGCTTGCCTTAGGTGAAAATTCTCTTCCCTCCCAAAAAGTTCCTATATGGTCAGAAATCCAACAATTAAGTCCAGTTTCATCACAGAATTTAATTGTAGAATTTCTTCTCGCCCCATACACTGCTTAGCATGTGCAGATATAGGTAGTGTATGTGCGACGTCTGTGATTCGGAAGTCACGTAAAGCCGTTTGTCCTGTGTACAGGAAGAGTCAAACCCTGTGCACGTTAAAGTGTCAGAGCTATTTGAAAAGAGAAGGGGACCATCCATGGTTCTGATATCTGCAATCAATCCTAGGTTTCAGGATCATGCATAGGTAAAACTACTGTGCACGTAAAGCCAGTGCGAGTTATCTTCGTTTATATGAAGTCAGCGCTAAAAAGGGAGAAAGAGAAAGAAAGAAAGAAAGAAAGAAAGAAAGAAAGACAATGGTGCGGAGATGAATGAGTAATATCAAAATAGGAGGCTCACAGAGTGAGTACAGTAGTAGGCCCTAGTTGTATTTTTCGAGTAGATGGTAAGGGGCGAGTTTTGCTGGTAGCAACGGTAAGCAAAGCTAATTAGTTTCAGTATGCTTGTGAAATAGTTAATGTTTCATTGATTTGCCCGATTCTTACGAGAGGATGTGTTGTTGCCTCGCAGTGCAGTACGCGTATACGGTGCCTCTCAGGTAATAGAGTTCTCATTTATTTCATGTTTTTGTTTCAGCTTCTTCAGGGTGGCAGGACAGAAAATGATTTATTCACGGTTAAGCTCGGGAATTAGAGAATAAAATACAGTACAGTATTAGTATTCCCTTACTATGCCTACCTTTGTGAGGATACATCTGATGCATCTTATATAATGCTTCCCCTCCAGGATAATTGTAATATGACACCCCTGTAAAGATAGTGGTAGTGGCCAAATTGACAAGAAAATGGCCTACTGCTCCTATGGCTAGTAGCTTCATAAAGGTGGACTTTTGGAAGTTCCTTACTCTGTAACAACAGGGAAGAAAACAAATAGTCGATTTGTTAATAATCATATAATTTCTATCAATTGCCTTTGGAATGTGTTTGGTAACTTTGGTTTATATAGTACATCTTGGAAATTAAAAAGTTGTATTTCAGTTTATTATATATAACCACCAGAAAATGTGTATTGTGCCATTCAAATTAGACCAATTTCCCATGTACGAAATATATTCCTTCAAATGAAAAAATGAAAAAAGGACAAAATAATAAATTATATTGTTACAAAATATATGTACATGTGTAGGCCCTCCAGTTTACATCTTCTTGACAGTTCTTCAAAGTCCTTACTCTCTATTCCAGAAAAATACAGAACTAATTTTTTGGGATTAAAAAAACTATCTAATCCTTTAGTTAGTCCTAACTGGCAATTAGAGTGAAACTTTCATATCTGGCCAATTTTTGAAATTAAGGGCCAAAAACATGCATTTTTAGGGTGTTTTTCGTATGCTGTGACAATAAAGCCCTAAGACTTGTACTAAGACTAATTTCAGTTTATGCATTCTAATTTTTGAAAAAGACATGTTTCATTCTTATAACCTATCATTTATTAAAGTAACACAAAAAAATGAAATGTTAGCAAAATTTCGGCACATAATCAAGATTTTGAATGCTTAGACTTGTTCCAAGTCTTTGATTTTTGTGACTCGATTGTCAGAAAACATGCCAAAAATGCATGTTTTTTGCTCTTTTTTCAAGAAATTAGACAAATAGTGAACTTTTTCTCTTATTTCCAATTAGTACCAAATGAATGATTAGGATTGAGCTATGTTTCATTAGGCAGAACTTTATAATATTTTTTTAGTCCCAAAAAATTAGTGCTGTATATTTTTGGAATAGGGAGTAGTTCAGTATGCAACATCTTTAATATCCCTTTTGCAAAATCCTTTATTCCTGAGCCACTACCAGAGGTACACCCCCCCCCCACCCACACACACACACTGCTGTTGCAAAACTATTCGTAGCTTGTCTTCACAGGTAATCAGAGGCTCTGCATAATTACATGCTACACAGACGACCCTCGGTAATCCACCCAGCTGAAGACTGGAAACTTTTTGTTATTCTGGTTGACCAGTTTAAATTAATCACAATTTCAAGCTACATAATAAAATAATGTGCATTTATCTTTCTAAAAGTTTAAACTGACTTTCATCAGCACAAAAATTCAACTAACCTTTTAATTTTCGATGTATGACACACATCCTCATCAGAAGAAGTCCTATAATGCTTTGATGAACTTGCCCTGATGTTGACCATTGGCGACTGGAATTGCCAACCTCACCACGCCCTCAAGCCCCTCATCCCCATTCGACCAAAAGTCACCAATGGTCAACATAAGGGCAAGTGAAATTGTTTATCACCAGCACGTATGAACTTGCATTTATCTTGTAACATAAAAAGAATAATGATTCAATCCAGCTCAACTTACATATATGCTACCCCAGCAGCTGCTGCAACGTTGAACATTGGTATGGCATAGATAATGAATCTCAGCTCTTTGTGTGGTAAGACTGAATACAGCAAGACAAATCCAAAAGGCGGTAATACTAACTGTAACATCCGACGATCTCCAAAGATACCTATCGGCATGAGGAAAAGACTGGAAGACATTGCTCTGGGGATGGCTGAATAGAAGTACCATAGAAATGGAGATGTCTACACAGAGGTTAAGGAACTTATCAACATAATCAGAGTATCTTGTAGTTAATAGTGCTGTACTGACTGAGTGTTTCTCATTCATATTCGATTCAACCTTTCGATTTCTAATCAACTCAAGACTAGAACTTATCGACTCGTGTTGTCAACAAATTTCAGCCTAAGTTCATGTTCAATTCATTACCATAAAGTTTAGAAAACTATTACCAATCCTGTCCAAATTTTTATAATGAAAAAAAGAATTTTTTTTTGACAAGAAACAATTTGTCACTAACTGATCACTATAATATGCACTCAAGTTTTTGCTGAAAAAAACTGAAGGATACACCCCAATTGGAGCTCTTATTGAGTATTGTGTTATACCACAAGACATCTCCTTCTGGCCATAGTAACCGTTGCCACAGGTAACTATCTATTGGTATGGTTAACCCTGAAAATAGAAGAAGAAAAAGAATGAATCCAATAAAGGGTAAAAAGATTATAAATTCATATCTTAAGTAAATAAATTGATTTATTAATGAAATTGATCAACTAAAATACTTGAAATTTAATGTCTTTGTTTGATCAAAGAAGATGAGAAGAAAATTCTTCTCATCTTCTCTGGTTTGATGAACCATTTGAAAATTGGAGCAAATGAGCTGCAAGTAAAGGTTTGCAAACTATTCATCGGTCCAACTCTATAATTAAGTTGCTTAAACATTTGTAGTGTAGCGGAAATGGATTCAGAAGCGAGATGGCGCCCTTCAGTTATTTTGGGTCACGTGATATCAGGGTATATAAACCAGTGCGCCGATCATTCTTGGTTCTTCCGTACCCTGCGACCGTCGAGGCAGGTTGGTCAAGACATACCTCTCTCTCTCTGCATCAATAACCACTACTACCGCTCCCAGCCGATCACTTGGATCAGCCCAGAACCCTAATAAATGATGAGAACAATGACATATATCCGACTCCTTCGTCTGACTCATTAGTGTGACTAGTATTCATAAGACTTTGCGGATTGGCCGCATGCCCACGTCATATCACCATGTTGCCTTAGACGCTCGCTACCAGATAGTTTCCGCCACATTGGTACCAGCGGTGGGATTGATTTGTCATGATGAACTTGGAAGCTCGATATTCCGGCGCACAGTGGCCGGTTCCGCTACAGTAGCATGGTATGTTAGTCTTTTTTTAATATCCAACTTACCAAGACTTAAAATAGTCCCAACTAGGCCCCATCCCAGGAGATGCACTATGCTTAATCGTCTTGACACCAACTCTATCAATAACATCAGACCCAACAGAATGCATAGCTCTACACGGAAGACTAGTATGACAAATGCTGAAGATATGATAAACTTTGCATGATTGCCTTGTAACCAAGCTGTGATAGCAACTAGGGCTGTAAAATAAATTACAAATAAAGTAACATTAATCAGAATTGGTAATTTGTATTACAATAACACCTCAAATCCTGACAAACACACTGACATAATAACAAATTGAATGAAAGGACCCCAGTTTCAATATTGAAATAAAACAAGAATTATAGGAAAAATTTTTAAAATAAAGTTTCCCAGATATTTGAAAATTTGCAACACAACCAAGCATCATAACAATGCAATTAAGCTTTTTAACAAGATATTATATTTTCATGGTTTAATAGACACTGATTAATATTTCTTTCAACAGGAATCAATTCACTCTCACTTTCGACTGCACAATGTAGATCCAAATCCAAATCAACAAAACATTTTACTAAAGAAAAGAAATATGCTAGTAGTAGTAGTAAAGGAGTAAACAACTGAAATTAGACTTACCCACAGCCAAGGCAAATATGTTTGGTAAGGGCCTTGTGATATAGAACATGAAATGAAACTGAGTGATTGTGATGAAGACTAGGTATTTTGCCACATCTTTGCCAAACTGTCTTGCTACTTGTTGTTGAAACTTGTGTAATGAATATACAACACTGAGCCCCAAACATGCTCGTACTGAAAAATAAGCAAAACAAAATTAGCATCGATAGTATTCTATATTTCTCATTTCTATCAATAGTATGTGACAAGATTGACAGCCTTGCCCCCCCCCATTTTTCCTCATCAAAACTAAAATTTTGGTATCAAAAGAAAAAGCAATTTATATTCACCCAATTCAAAATGAGGTTTATTTGTAATTACAAGTTTCTGGTATATGAAGAAATAATGTTAAAAAGATATATAAAATAGAACAATGTATATTTGTGAAATATCACAATTTGTATGTCCATTTGGGAAAATAGGGCAGCAGGTGTATTGACAACCAATCTACTTACCTATATATTGTGCTGCCATCTTTGTTGCATTCATAGATGACATCACAGCTACAAATGGTGAGGACAATACAGATACAAAGATTGGTCCAATAAAAGTTCTTGGTACAACACCTGGGAATTCATGGTGATCATACTGAAACACAAAATTAAACAGGAAACAGAAAGTAGGAGACAATACAAATTATCACTTTTACAGTATGTGACAAAAATTTACAAAGTACCAACTGCAAGAATTCTAGATTAATACTTATTACTTCAATAGACCTGCCTGGCTTTGTACCCAATGTTATAAATACTTACTGCTGATATGTTATTCCTGTGAAATAGGACATCATGCATAGCTTGCAGATTAAAACTCTCCTCTACTTTGGTATATGGGCAGATGAATAGGTGCACAAGAGTGGTTACTGCAAGGAGAATGGGTAGCAACATCCTGCAATCTGTAAGGGTCTGACAAGACAACAAAACAACCATTACCATACTGAAAAACACATGTATACATGGGTAGTTATTGGTTTACACCTGTAACAGATGCAATAATGAAATGGTATGAAATAATGAATAATGAAATGGTCACCTACACAGACTTTTCACAGGGGGGAAGCTGCCCCCCCCCTGCCCCCCTGGCTACGCCACTGCTGCCAAGCTGAATAAACTTGTTAAAAACTATAATTTTGTTCAAATAGCTGTAACAAAATCTGTCGTAAAACGTTTTCACCACGAGAAAAGACATGTACCCATGTGTGCAATATTATTATGGTAATTATCTGTGCACCTGCATCGCCGTACTCGAAAATACTACGGTGAACTGTATGGCAATGTATGGTGACCTTTTGAGAATTGACCAATCACAGTCTTCGAATACTGTTAGGCCCTTTGCACTTGATTATTAGTTTCCTGTTTGCCGCCCATGTCCTACATTCCCGCATGGTCCTGCATGAAAAAATTAATTATTTGTTTAGATTTAATTATTTGACATAATCTGCTGAGAAATCAACATTTCCAGGATACCAAGTCCATGATTTGATTTTGATCCTGCATCCTTTTGTACATGGTGTTGGTATAGTGCATTGTCGTATAGAGTTATGAAGCATGTTTATGCTTTTATCTTTCTTTGTCCTTTATTAATTAGTAATTAGGTGATTTAATAAATATTATTAATTGCATCAGCGACCCTGACCTTCAATTTCTGTGAAAATTCAACAATAAGTACCCAAATCCCTACATTTTGTATCTCCCTGTGTTATAGACAAATTTTATACGTCACATTTAAGGCATTTAAAATGACTTATAAAATTGCCTTAAATGCTGTAATGAGGTTTATTGTGTGAGCTTTAAATGCCTTTGGCTTCCAGGCTTGTTTCTGAAACCTGGTGAGGCGTATTGAGGTGTAACTTGGTAAGGTGGTGGTAAGGGGCCGCCCTCAGACTCGATGCGATTTTTGGCGCAAAATATGCAAATTAGGTAGCTAATTTGCATATTTAACTTAAAAATTGTTTTTTTGGTTTTTTGTGCCATTTCTTAGTCGTAAGATCTGGTGCGATTTTTGTCACAAAATATGTAAATTAGCCACCTCATTTGCATATTTTTATCATGTGTAGAAATGCTTTTGGCCATTTTTCGGAACTGGTGAGGTGTATACAGATGTAACTTGGTTGGGTGATGATAGTTAGGAGCAATCTAAAGATTTGATGCAATTTTTGTCGCAAAATATGCAAATAAGCCACCTCATTTGCATATTCTTTATTTTTTTTAAACTCTTTTTGCCATTTTCCGGAACTGGTAAGGCTTATAGAGATGTAACTTGGTGGGGTGGTGGTAAGGGGCAGTCCTGAGATCCCATGTGATTTTTGTTGCAAAATATGCCAATTAGATACCTCATTTGCAGATTTTTTATTTTTAAAAACATTTTTGCCATTTCTCGGAACTGGTGAGGTGTAGGGCCTATAGGGATATAACTTGATAAGGTGGTGGTAAGGGGGAGCTGTAAGATCCGATGTTATTTTTATCGCAAAATATGCAAATTACCCACCTCATTTGCATGTTTGATTTTTAAAAATGCTTTTTTGCCATTTTACGAAACTGGTCATTTTAGTCGCATAATATGCTAATTGGCTACCTCATTTGCGTATTTTTAGATATAAAAAAATGCCGTTTGCTGTGTCTCGGAGCTGAAGAGGCATATGGTGATGTAACTTGGTGGAGTGATGCTAAGGTTCAATGTTATTTTCGATTTGACAACCTGCAGGATTGTGCAAAGGTCCATTGGGAGAACCTAACAGATTCCTGCAGTAGGTCGCGAATTTGAACCCCTGTGTCTTCCTTTCACTCTGAAAGACAAATAAAGTGTTCTTCATCTCACTTTACTATTTTCTATTTATTTATTTTTCATTTATTTTGCTTATTTATTTTGTTTATTTATATATTTATACAAAATGTTGGTGTCGGTACTATGATGTGTTAAAACAGAATATGTCTTGATTCAAACTTGAGGATTGGGGCAACTTGACTCTTGGACTGTACCTGCAATGGGGATATAGATGAGGAAAGGGAAACAATGTTCAATCAGTACAGATAATAAATACCTTGCATTGTACAGCAAAGAACTTCAAAAAATATGTGTAAAAGTGAAAGCGTAGCAGAAGGAACATTGGCATCATGCCCGGGGCATCATGCATCACCACCCGCCCCACCCCTAAATAGCTGCAATTTGTTGATTTTGCCATCAGCCGCTATATTTTGCATGTTTTGGGTGTGTTTATTATACATTCGGCAAAATAATTAATAATTAATAATTAAAAGTCACCTCGTCCCTTTTTTTGAATCTTAAACAGGAAACTAATAATCAAGTGCGAAGGGCCTTATCTCCAGGTAGGGAGATTCACGTCTTTGACTATAGAGGTCGTCCTTTATAGCATACTAAAATTTATCATCATGGCATGCCATGGTGAGCAGAAATGGGCAGTGTACTTTACTGTGTAAGCGTATGGGGGAAAATTCAAAATTCATTTTTATTCTTTAGAAATCCCATGTTGTAAAATCTCTGTAGGGCGTATTCCCAGATGCCTATTAAGGGGTGGTGCAATAATTATGTGTACCCCCGGGGTGGTGAATTCTCAAAATGGTCTGCCAAAAATCGCTTGCCCACCCCCTTTGGCCGTGCCAAAAAATCTTTGCCCCCCCCCTTCGACGTGCCAAAAAACCTTTGCCCCCCCCCCCTGCCAAAAATCTTTGCCCCCCTTACACATGTAAGATTTTGGGGAACCCGAATTTAAAACTTTAAATTGTCTTTAAATCATATAATGCGAGCGCAGCGAGCAGGAAATTGTGCATATTTGAACGTGTTCCTAACGCTTTTCCTCGCCTTTCCTCGCCCCTTTTGGCCTGCCAAAAATCTTTGCCCCCTATAATTCACCACCCGGGGTACACATAATTATTGCACCGCCCTAAACCACACACAAGCAACTGGACATCATGAAAGTAAAGCGCATTTTAGCTAAAATGGTTTAAAATTTAGCACAGGTCTCAATGGGAAAATACCGAATCATGCTATATGGCAAGCCATGATTAAGAGGTGAACAAACTTTTTGTGATCCAAAAAATTGCAATTGCCAATGCAAATTTGGGCAATGAAAAGGCGACATACTTTTGGTCATAACTTTGTAATTATTTAACCTGCAGACATGGTTGAACCATCATTTTTTAAAGAAAATTATCATCTTTCATTTAATTGCATTTTGAAGGAGATATTTTAAACTTCAAAATTTTATGATTCTACCTACTCCAGGCAAGGACAGTCAAGGTTCGGTCATGTAGGTCGCGTGACCGTGTTATTCCATGGAAAAATAGCGAACGCAGTATTACGCAGAAGGTACTTCCTCTCATGATCGAGAATTTATTATTTTAGCTATAGCTTTTTTTTCGTTCAATTTACTTGCAATGTCGTCGGATGATTTTGTTCATTGGGACGATTTAGATTTGGATCATTTTCTTGGTGAAAATAATTGGACAGACGACGAAGAAGGAGAGCTTTTGGGACCAGTACGGGAGTGGCAATGTAGCGGTGATGACATTGACAACACTGTGCATGTCGAGAAGGAAAATAGGACTTCGGCGTCGTCATACAAATATAAATGCCCACTATGTGATAAAAAGTACTCATCAACGTCGGGATTTCGCAGCCATGTAACCAAAAAACATGCTAGACCAGATATAAAAGGTTCGTTTTCGTTTCTTATTTGTTTTGATGTTTACCATGACAATTCAATCTCACATAAAAATGCATGTCGTATCTAGTTTTTGTATGGTTGCTGAATTCAGCAGCAATGACTCGGCTGGTAAGTAGGGGCAAATTAAATTTACATTTGATGCATTGTTACTGAAAAATACCCCTTAATGTTTTTCACATATATTTTTCATCTTCACCATTGCCAATGCAAACAACATTATCTTCCAGAGAACGTAACACTTTCTGCAGGTCACTATACACATATACCGTTGAAATGTTTTTGAAAACAGGATGAGTTGATGAGAGAGAGCTTTACCTTGACTGATGGTGTTTCATAAAATTGCACTTTCTTTGTGGTCCTTACAATGTTAAAGTTACTGTTATTAAGAGCATACTCATCACTGATGACATCTTGTCTGAGTTTTTCTAAAGTCAAGTGATCAACATCTTCCTCCGACTTATACTGCTGTACAGTAGCACCAATTATCAAAAAGTATTCATCTGCATGAAATCTATCTGAGTCAAAGTGAGTGGGTATATGCACATCAGCGTTAATGTCATTCTCATGAAGAACACATGCACAGTTGTCAAAATTTCCTGAAAATCCACACGACAACATCAAAGGAGAAATGGATTTTGAACTTGAAGCATAGCTGTGATCAGATGACACTCTGCAGGGTGGTGACAGAGTTGACAACTTGAGTTCAGCTTGACACTGCTCAGATGAAGTTTGTGTTGATGTCTTCAAAAGCTGGGCTTTGGTGCGCCGTTTAGTTCGGCCGATATTCGACGACCCTCTTTTACGTCTCGGCATGGTTCTGAAAATAAATAATAAAAACGTTACACTACGGTATGTTTTTGGTGAAAATGAGAGGGAATACATTACAAACTTGACTTGATTCCCAATTTATAATGTTAAGCGCATATAGTCAAAAATAGATCCATGCCAGTCAAAATCCCTAAAAAAATCAGTGATTCAAATCCGACGTGAACCCACAAACCGGTTCGCGCTGGTCTGGATGACAACTAGGAGAACCAAAATTGGTTTTCGTAAAAATTTGGGGTAAGGCCAAAAAAAAAATAGATTTGTCTCATGGGAGTTTAAAATTTAATGCGATATGCGGTTTATATTTTATATTTTGTCAATAAATCAGGTGTTCAGGGGTTACCCGGTTTGTGCCCATTATGTTTTGCCAATGGCAATTTTTTGAAAATAAAATAAAAATTGTTAACTTAAATAAATTTTATTTTTGAACGTTTTCACCATCAGAAATCTATTAATGTGCACAGCGCGCGGGGACATGAGATAAACCTTGTTGGGAGTGTCCCTGGACCTAGAGCTAAATACTACTTCATTCATGGTTGACTTACACACACAAAATGATTGTGTTTTTAATAATAATTTGTGTTCATTTCATACTCTATTTATGATTTCAAATTCAATGTTATTTTGAAATCATTAATAGAGTACTGACATGAACACAAATTGCATAAAATTATAAAAACACTAACAATATTTTTGTAAGTAAACAATGAATGATCCAAGCATTTAGCTCTATTCTTTGGTTCACCTCAACTTCGGTAGTGACGACAATGCCTTTTCGTGGTTGCGCTACAAGCGCGCCAGTCACTACTGAACCTGAGGCAAACTATTGTATAGGTCCAGGGACACTCCAAAAAAAAAATTCTCGGTCGGGTACCCGAAAACCCACCCGAGAATGCCAGCCTTATCATTAAAGCATGATTGATAAAATAATGGTAAGTCACAGCGTCTCAAGTTTTATAAGCTATAACCTGTTTTTTCTCAATATTTTGCGGAAATGAAAACCTGTTGATGAGACCCATTTAAAGGTTCTCGCAAAAGCCCTTTGTGAGAACCGTAACAGGTTCCTGCAATAAATTGCGAATTCTAACCCTTGAAAATGTATCAAATTTATTGGTTAAAAAACAACAATAATATCATGCTTCAAGTTTATGTTAACGTACTCAAATGCACAATTCATTCGCAACTATATCGAAAATTACATTCCCCTCCAGAATTGATCAAAATCCTAAAAATAGCCTTCTTTTGGTGTAAAAATGTAAATTTATAGTAAAAGATAATCACTTTCAAACATATAGTGACCCAGTTCAACAGATGAACAATGCAATAATAAAAAACAAGATCACGTGTATCAGGCTTGCCTTCAAGTTCATATTTGTGAGAATTGAAGCACAATAATGTTCGTATAACCAAATTCGTCACATACACACAGCCGGACGTGCACAGAAAAGTGATTTAGTCTCCTGCCTTATCATGCAGGACAAAAAGGGGGTAAATACATGTGTACATGTATGCAGCACAACTCAGTGTATGATTTGCTTTGCAAAAATACAATTTGCAAATGCATCACCACCGTTCAAGTTTTTACCACAAAAAGTTTTCCAACTCAGTAATTATATATATTTTGAGGTAAATGAGAAAACACTTCAGAATTGACCAAAAACCTAAAAATAGCCTTCTTTTTGGTGTAAAAATGTTAATTTATGAAAAAAGATGATCACTTTTTACCTATTTGTGACCCATGAACAGTGCAATAAAAAACATGATAATTTGTACCAGACTTTTTATTTGAGAAATTGATGCACAATTTGTTTGCATATTTTGATGGGAATGACATCGCACTTCAGAATTGACCAAAATCCTAAAAATATCCTTCTTTTTGGTGCAAAAATGTAAATATATGAAAAAAGATGATCACTTTCAAACCTATTAGTGACACAGTTTAACACATGAACAATGCGATAAGAAAACAAGATCACTTGTACCAGGCTTCTTACAACCATTTGTTTGCGTATTTTGACGGAAATGACATCACACTTCAGAATTGACCAAAATCCTAAAAAAAGCCTTCTTTTTGGTGTAAAAATGTAAATTTATGAAAAAAGATGATCACTTTCAAACCTATTAGTGACACAGTTTAACACATGAACAATGCAAGTTATAAGAAAACAAGATCACTTGTACCAGGCTTCATATTTGTGAGAATTAAATGCACGATTTGTTTGCGTATTTTGACGGAAATTACATATCGCACTTCAGAATTGACCAAAATCCTTAAAAAAAGCCTTCTTTTGGTGCAAAAATGTAAATTCATGAAAAAAGATGATTACTTTCAAACCTATTAGTGACCCAGTTTGACACATGTACAATGCAATAAGGGCTCATATTGAAATACCCTACCACGCTTTCACACAGAAAGAAGGCAGGATTCCCCTCGCTAAGCTCACGCCTCAGGAAAGCTCGGTCATAAAACGGATTATAAAGATGGATTATATGCATTAGTGATACACCCTGCCTTTTGAAGTGGTCCATGACGAATGGGAAGAAAACAAACTGACTATGGCTCATCGCACAACCCAGGAAAGCGCGCTCCTAATTTAAGTGGCTAATTGCAGTGTTATAATCACACAGGATTTTAACAAAAGAAGGCTAGCATAGGAAAGCTGCAGGATGGCGCACACCTTCCTGTGTAAGGGAATTTCAATATGAGCCCTAAAAAAACAAGATCACTTGTATCAGGCTTCTTATTTGTGTGAACTCATGCACAATTTGTTCACATATTTTGACGGAAATATCATCACACTTCAGAATCAATCAAAATCCTAAAAATAACCTCCTTTTTGGGGCAAAAATTTAAATTTATGAAAAAAGATGATCACTTTCAAACTTATTACTGACTCAGTTTAACACATGTACAATGCAATAAAAAAACAAGATCACCTGTATCAGGCTTCATATTTGTGTGAACTCATGCACAATTTGTTCACATATTTTGACGGAAATATCATCGCATTTCAGAATCAATCAAAATCCTAAAAATAGCCTCCTTTTTGGGGCAAAAATGTAAATTTATGAAAAAAGATGATCACTTTCAAACTTATTACTGACTCAGATTAAGGCGTGTACTCTAGACATTGTTTCTTTCGCAAAATTGAGTTTTTTTGATATGTTTGTACTTTGTTATGTTTTTTTATACAAGGAATGAAAATCCAGATTTGTAAACTCCAACTGCAATATTTTAAGGATTTTATTCCACTATTCCACTCGTGTTTGAAATTGAAAAGGAAAGAAAATCTTTGTTGTACCAGCAGGGTGCACGCGTGCAACAACGCATCGCGTTGCGTAATTTTTCATGTTTTTGACACCCTAAACGCGATACGCGCGTATCGTGCCTACCCATGAAAAACGACCCTTTTTACGCGTTTTCATTATCGCGGATGGTGTACAGGCCACAATGGGAGTGACTCCCCCGGGCATAAGGATCATTGCATTTAAATTTAAGCTCAATCTGAGCATTTTCGGTTAAAATGACCTTTTTTGACCCCTGGATGACCTCTGACGTTTGGAAATATTTTTATTATATTCTTTTGTTTTCCTCTTTCATATGACACCACTCATGGGGTCATACCTTCGTAACATTTAGAGATATGTCCATTTCAGACCAAAAAGGTTGCTGAGTAAGGAAGTAAGGAAGGAAGGAAGTAACATAGACTACTATAGGCTGACCATTTCATGGTTCAGCAAATATAAGGCCAATATCACAAAAATTAAAATACCGTTTTTGGAATGGAGCCTCAAGATTGAGCTAAAAACAAAATAAAATATTTTGGAAAGAGTGTTTTTTTGTTATGATGTACATGTACCTAACAAATATTGCCAAAAACTCACTTTTTGTGATTTTCTTCATAATTGTTGTTTTTACCCCAAATCTGTATTTATATTAAGATTTATTGATGTCTTGCCTTCATAAAATGTATACTTTTATATGTCTTATGCGAATAATTACAAAGTTATTGCACTTTTACTACATGCATGTCTGAGAGTACACAGCCTCCTTAACACATGTACAATGCAATAAAAACTAGAGCGATAACCGCACCATAGCTGAACCATGTGGTTTTGGCAGTATATTGTGGTAGCTGCCTATACCACTGTCACCCGGAGTCTGCAATGGACATAATCTCGAAATGCTACGAAGGTATGACCACCCGAGTGGTGTTAATGAAAGAGGAAAAGTAAAGAATATAAAATAAACTAGAGCAACTGAAGCATTTTGAAAACTTGACCTTTGACCCCTTTATTGCCCCTTAATGACCTTAAATGAATTTTAAAATATTTTCAACATGTTTAGAATGTCAAAACGATCAGTTCGTTTAAATTTTAGCTCAATTGGAGCATTTGGGAAAACTTGACCTTTGACCTCTTTATGACCCCTTAATGACTTTAAATGAATCTTAAAATATTTTTTAAATGTTTAGAATGTCATAAGGATCATTGCATTTAAATTTCAGCTCAATTGGAGCATTTTGAGAACCTTGACCTTTGACCCCTTTATGACCCCTTAATGACCTTAAATAAATTTTTAAATGTTTGAAACATGTTTAGAATGTTACAAGGATCATTGCATTTAAATTTAAGCTCAATCGGAGCATTTTCAGTTAAAATGACCTTTTTTGACCCCTGTGACCCCTGGATGACCTCCGACGTTTGGAAATATTTTTATTATATTCTTTATGTTTTCCTCTTTCATATGACACCACTCATGGGGTCATACCTTCGTGGCATTTAGAGATATGTCCATTTCAGACCAAATGGTTAGTCAGTAAGCTAGTAACTTAGTAAGTAAGCTAGTAAGTAAGCTAGCAAGTAAGCTAGTAACATTCACTCTTATAGGCTGATACCATTTCATGGTTCAGCAAAAACAAGATCACTTGTATCAGGTTTCATATTTGTGTGAACTCATGCACAATTTAGGATTATTTTGTGTAAAAAATCGTGAATTTACAATTTTAAGCATTTATTGATGATTTTACAAGGAAAATATGAAACTTCAGGTTTAAATTTTTTTTTATAAAACTGCTTATGACACGAACAAAATGCCAAAAAATGATTAAAACATTGTTCCAGACACGAATTCAATACCGTACCACTGTCTCATAATTTCAACAACAAAATTGTCCTAAATTCAAAAATTTTAACAAATTTTCACGAAAACGAAAATAATGCCGAATTCGGCACCATTTGTGATCCTTGTTCACACAATACGGAGCTTCGATCGGCCCCGATTCCGTTTCATTTTATGGTTTCTTATATCGAAACATTTAATATTTATTAAATACATATTCAAGTAGAAAAAATACATTTTACGCTTACCTGTACAGAAATTGTACTAAATCACGCAAAATACAGAGATATTTCTGAAAACTTACGAAGCGACGATATCAGTACACAACGTTCATGGATGACGCCATTGTTGTTGTACCCACGCGAACAGCACCGTTAGTCGGCCAACTCGACACCGGCGCAACAGAGCTAGCTCAACACGGCTGAGTTGATAACAAAAGATCGCGACCTTGCTTCCGATCCCTGTTGGTTTACTAGTCTCAGCTTTGTCCCATACCGTTGTGCAGAGCTACTACGGTATGGGTTCCCTGTACTAAAGTAAATCAGACTTGGCTAGGACAGGTAAGCTTAAACTTACCAGTGTATTATCTGCGTTTGATAAAGCAGATATCAGTTACCTGTCGATGCATTATACAATTACCCTTTATTGGTCAATTGCACACATCGAATTAGTATGGACTTACTTGAAAAGAAGTGATAATTGTTGACAAAGATTAGAAGAAATTCAGCTTTCCAAATTCGAGATTTATTGAACTATTAACAGCTCGTCGTCATTGCGAGTTCGCAACGCGCTTGCGCAGAACAGCTTTCAAAGACCGAAGTTTGGTCCGAAAGTTTGGCATAATAAATCAGCAAATTTTAGTAATTATCTGCCATTTTCATTAAACTGAGAGTACCGATTTCTGCAGATATATGAGTTGAGGAGTTGTGAACAGAAAGCAGTACATGCCACACCGTGGATAAGAGGTAGCCTGTCAAAATTTTAAGCTTATTAAAATGTGCATTTGATGTACATGATGTATGTGTTGAGCAGACGACATCACATGACATGCAGGTGGTAAACATGGTGAATGAGCTGAGGTGATGTGTATTTCATGATTTACAATTTACATTGGCATTCAATGTCAATTACATTGTCATGCATGTGCAAGCATCATCATCATGGCCCGCGTGCGCCTGGGACCAGAACTTAGAAAGTGGACTTTGCCCTGTTTGTGAAATTGTGTATTAGTTGTTTTTTTATTGCTTTCGTGGTCGGGGTACGCGTTGGTGAATTGCGATCGCGTAAAAGTGACAAGGTCGCCTACTACGCGCCGAACAGACAACCAATGGGTCAACCGACTTGTTGTCAAGTGCGTTGATCAGCCAATCAACGTGATTGCTTATTTTTTGTGTGTGTACGCTCGTAGACGCTTGGCGCACAGCTTGGACCACGGAAGTTTATTGAAAATAACTTTACTGCAAATTTTATAGACATGTAGATCATCACTGACACTGATCTGATGAGAAAAAATACAGTTGTAGTATAATCATGGTCATGGTAGTACTACATAACATCTTTATTATCAGTGACCATGCATTGCTAGCCCTGGTTCATAAGACACATATTACGAGGAGCGGAAAACACCAAATTGGTGTTTTATGATTATGTCATGGCCCAGCTTACTCAAGAACTCGAGCTTCGAATTTGCATATATATATACGCATTTGATTGATGCTAGAGTGTGTTGGTATCTTAAATCATCTAAGGACAATTAGAAATTAACATGCTAATGAAACATATAATATTTACAGTAATTTCATGGCCAAACTGGAACACTATAAACGCTAGTGGCTCCGCGTTAAACACGCGCGAATATAACGCGGTACAGAAGAAAGCATACACGCGCCTTACATTGCGTGCACGGTACACGCTTAATGCACGCTACATGGACGCAACGCAGCGCATGTTCCAGTTTGGCCAAGAAATTACTGTAAATATTATAGTCATAGACATTTTATAATACATTTTTGTACACTTCATTTGTTTCTGTTTGAGTGTTTGTCACTGAACTGTAATAAATACTATCTCTGCGCATTGTGACATTCGTCCCCATTGCTCTAAATGGATTGATTCAAAAAGTTTATGGTACCCGACGTTCTACAGCTTTGTATAAAAATATCGCGGGAAAAGACCAAAATTGAAAAGAAATGGGGTTTTAAATTGAACTTTTGAATTTGAAAAGTATAAATCACGTTAGGTCTAAGGCTGGGCTAACCCTTTTCTTTGATGACTTTGGCCACAAGTTTTTATTTTTTCAAATATCTTAAAAATTCAAGAATCTAAGCTAATTGAACAGACAGTAGTCTTAGAACTCTATATTTCCCTTTACTTAAGGTGGTACTACACCCCTCGATAAATTTGTGTCTATTTTTGCATTTTTCTCAAAAACTAATAAAACACTGGTAACAAAAGTTATGTAGGGGGCCTATAGGGGCAAGGAATCCAATTACCGTATTGGTCCGAGTATAGTCCCACCCGTTTTTTAGGTGAAATTTTTTCACAATTGGGGGGTGGGATTATACTAGAATTTCAAATTTTTATTTTTTTTCGGTTTTGGGAGTGTCCCTGGACCTAAACCTAGATGCTAGGATCATTCATGGTTGACCTAAAAAAATCAAGATGTTTTGTGTTTTTAATATGAAAATTGATAATTTGTATTCATGTCATACTCTATTAATGATTTCAAAATGCATTCAAATTCAATGCATTTTGAAATCATTAATAGAGTATGACATGAATACAAAACACAAAACATCTTGAATTTTTTAATTTTATTTTTAATTTTTTTAGGTCAACCATGAATGATCTTAGCATCTAGGTTTAGGTCCAGGGACACTCCAAACCAAAAAAAAAAACTTTAAAAAAATTCTGGAATTTTTCGAAAAATGGGGGTGGGACTCACTATCCTCGAACGTGGGACTAGACTCGGATGAATACGGTACTACACTGGAATTTCAGTGGCCCAAGACAAGCTGTTCGTTATTTATGATAAGAAATAAGGTACCGCTAGGATGTACCTCATTTCCTATCTCATATACTGTTGTTATTGTTACCAGTGTGTTATTATTTTGCACAAATGCAAATATAGTCACAAATTTACCACAGGGGTATAGTACCGTACCGGCGGACCCTCTTAAAGGAGAGTGAATTATCACTCTTAATTATGTGCTCACTAATAGTACACTTTTCATCGCCCATACCCTTATTGGGATTGGTGGGTGCGGAAATTTTTCCCGATGTTAACTTGTTGGAATGACATTCATCACACCCAATTGCGCTCCCAGATCTTGCAAAATCGGCGTATCCCATTGGATCCTTGGCCATGCCAAAACCACAACAAACACAACAAGTGGCTAGCAACGACCTAACCCAGAAACAGCTTGCCACTCCCAATTGGGATCGTCCACTTCTCGCCAGGGGTAAATAAGTTTTACTTTTGCTTTGCCCGAAAATGTAAAACTAATTTACCCCTGGCGAGAAGGGGTAAATTAGTTTTACTTTTACTTTTGCGTTGAGACTGACATAACAGGTCTTTGTTTACTGGGATTAGGCGGTTTGGGATCAAAAGAAAACCTGTGGATGTAAATCAATCATTTGTATTTATTTGGAATTAATTTTTGGCAGATATGTCAGCTTTGTGGAATTCATCAATTGGGATATATGCTATTACAGCCGTACTTGCAGCACCATTGATTCTGCTTGCAAAGAAGAAATGGGGGAAGCAAGAGCAAGGCAGTGGTTATCATGCACACATCATCCTGATGTCAAGGTATCCAAAACAAGGGACAACTAAAACAAGACTCATTGGAGAGTTAGGTGAACAAGGAGCTGCCAGAGTTCAGAATATCATGGTAAGACAAAGATTTATAATACCGAAGTACAAATCAGTGTGTGATATTGTTTAAAACACAAATTTTTATTTTAGAACATTATTTTTGTCTCCTCGGAACGATTTGCAATGCGGATGTGATTGAACCCTTTTAAAAAGTATTCCTGAACAATGGATCATAGATATGTATTAATTAATAAAGTGGGTAGTGTTACACTTGTATAATTTGATCAGATTTGGTGAATCCATACCAAGAGTATTATTATCAATATTTAACTGATTTTCATTTCACTTTGAGCTGAAGACATTCAAACATTTGGATTTGTTGTTTTTTCCTCATCTCTGCTGTGAGATGTCTGATAGCATCACAGAATTGGAGCTAGAAGAACCCTGACTGACATTTGTGTGTCAATCTTGGTGGGAAAATAGTACATTTGGATTTTTTTTTGCCATATTGTGTCTGATGCATGTTTGCTATGCATTGCGTCCATTTTGTGTACTAAGCACTACATTTGCAAACCTTTGCAACCAGGCCACAAAATAGTTTTTTGATTACGAGGGCTATTTGTGACAGATTCCATGAACAATAGTCATCATGTATGTATTTTGCCATTGACAATTTTTTTTCCAAGGGGGCTATTTTGGAAAATTTGGGGGCGAATTGCCCTTAGCCCCGTGTATTTTGATCCCTGTTTGCAACACTCATACTTTGAAGATGCATATTATTATCAATTTTTATTAGATTTCATGCCTTAATTTGCAGAATTTCAGATTTGCATTATTTTCATTCCCATACAATCCAATATGCATGCAACTACTATACATGGAATCAGAATTTTCACAATTAATATTCTGTGAATATGATTTTAATTTGACCGTTATTCTTGCAGAGTGATTACATGTTAGATCAGTTACTTGTATTTCAAGAGCTGAACCCATGTCGCTGGGTTGAGGTCAAATACCATGGTGGTAGTCAGGAAGACATGGATTACTGGCTTGGATGGAGAAAGAAATCAAAACAATTTAGAATGTCCTGGTCAGAGCAGGATGCTGGACATCTTGGACAGAAAATGGCTGGTGCTTTTAACAAAGCATTTGAGAAGGGTGCACAAAGAGTTGTTATAGTAAGTATTTATGGTAGTTAATGTATTAGTAATAGTTTTCTTTAACGTGTGTTATTATAGCAGTTTTGTGAGAGAACATTCAAATGATGTTATAATGATGTGGTGAGTCTTATTCAATCATGCTAGTTATGTATTCCTATAGTTTATGATAGCTTTTTTTCAATGTAAATGTTAACTCCTCTTGGGGTCTACATTGTATATAATTGAGAAATAGTATGAATGAATTTATAAGGAGCCCTTGAAAATAGGTGAAGTAATTAATTTTGGAATCATAAGTGCAGGGGTTTTTACCCTGGAACACCACAAAGGAGCTTACACTTACAGTAATTTACCTTAATTTTATTGGAATTTTAAATTGGCCCACAATCCTGTCTAAAATTGCATTTAATCAACAACATGCTGGATGTGGATGACAAAGAGTATCCCTATATTGGCTCAAAATAAGCTAAGGTGTCATAAAAGTGTAACACACAATTATTTTTCCAGCTCTTTTCTTTTGGTCTCCAACCAGGTTTAAATTATAGTATGCACATATATCGTTCATAATACACTAAAAGAAAGATAAGTTATAGACCATTTACTTCACAAATTTAATTTTCTAGCCCTTGCGTGACGTTATATTTGACAGACACAATTTTGATGATTTTCTGCAATCAAATAAAAATTTATAAAGTATTACATAAGGTATTTTGTGGTTATTTAGGTGTAGGACCTACAGCAACTGATTGTGGAAAAAATGTGTCCAAATATTACAATAAGGAGGATAAATTGTTATAAATAAAATATGTGTGTCTGTCAAGCCATAACATACATAAGATGTCTGTCAAATGTAACATACAGAATAATAATTTGGCAAAAACAGTAGTTCAAGATGGGAAATTGAATAAAGATCACATGCAGTTTATAAATCACATGTTTTAAAACACTTTTATAAACTCTAAACTATCATCATAATGTGAACATCAAGTGATTTTTAATTTTTTTAAACGTATTGCGTATGTTACTTTTGACAGACACATACAAATCTTGCGTACATGTATGTTACTTGCGTACAAATGTTTGACAGACAACACTTAACAATGGATTGTGTCATCAAAAAAGCTTCTCCTCACAAAGTGATAGTGCCACAAAGCTAGGTGGAGCTAAATGCTATGTCATGTAGCATAATTAGCTGTATCACCCTAGTTTAGCAGGAATTACAGCACCGTCTTGCGTATGTTACTATTTGACAGACATTTCAAGAAAAATTTTAAAATTGTTATATGTTCAAAAAAGATGGCAGCCACTTACAAATTGATTATAATATGGAGAAATTAAGTTATTTACAATAGATTTACCCTTTAGTTTATGCTTCAAGTCTTTGTTTATAAAAAACTGAGGGACTTCAAAATCAATCAAAAGTTTGACAGACAATAGTAACATACGCATAAGGCAAACTTTTAAATCCTTTTTTGATCTGTTAACTTATAATTCATAATGCCTCTTTCTGTTTTTTTGATTGGTTTACTGCACCATTTTGGGAAACAGGTCACATGAATTTCTATAAGGATCCATAAAAAAATTAAAAGCTGTTGAAAAAAGGCGTCTCTTGGCATGTTACAAATAAAAGTGTAAAAATAGGCATTTTTACAGCTATTTTTTATTATTTTTTATTATTTAGAGAAAGGATTTTACTTAAATTGTGTATGCTATGTCTTTACTACCTAAACTTGCCACTAAACTAGCAAATATTCCATTTCTATAATTATTATTTTTAAAAAAAGATGTCAAAATATATGGCTATATAATATGACACCTTAGCATATTTTGAGCCATTTAGTGAGGGAGGCCATCCAAATCTAGAAATATCATGATCAAGAACTGTAGTTGCCATTCTCATATAACACCCTCAAAGTGTTGGAACACAGACTGATTCTTTATGCATCAAGGGAGAGTTTTTTTATTCTGCTGCCCTATGATCATTTTCACCACAGAAAATACAGTCATTTATGAAAAAATCAGTTGTACTTCACTACATTATGCTTTGTATGTATCAGCATGTTCTGTTTGAATTAGCAAAACCTAAATTCATCAGGATCATCTCAACTTTGTTGTTGTATAATTCAGTTAAAATGAAAAGCATGATAAAAGTCTGAAACACCTGTTTCATAATTCAGTGAAAAAAATTTAAAAAGAATGCTACTGTATAAAATTAAAAATACTGTGTTTTAACCATCAAATGAATGACCATTGTGTTAAGTGCGTCACTTCTAGTATACATTTTATATTTTTTCAGATTGGTAGTGACATTCCTGGTATAACTCCAGACCTCCTAACATCGGCCATGAGCACCTTGAGAAACAACGGTGAAATGATAATTGGTCCAGCCAAAGATGGAGGCTATTATCTAGTGGGATTGAACACAAAAGTGTACAAACATCTCAGGGATGATGTAGGTAGGTGGTGTTGGGTTTTAATTAACTTCACTTGTATTTGTACATACTACCATATGGAAAATTTTCCCCATCAATGAGATCTTTGAATTATACCTCGGCCCTGATTTGGTAAAATGATCTAACTTGAAATTTGGACATTTTGAGATAAATCCATATTTTGGGTAATATGAGGGTGCTCTTTCCATTGGTGACATCCTCAAATCACCACCATGCTTCATTTTAAAGATAGCAGAACCTTTCTTGGCACTTTTTTGTCACTTTCCGTGTATTTAATATGGTAAAATGACCTATCTCAAAGTTAGATCATTTTACCGCATTAGCCAAGATCAATAGAGCGCCAGAACACATTAATGATAATACGGCAAAACAACCTATCTCAAGATAGATCATTTTACCAAATAAATGAGTCTCGCTTTGTTTATTTTTGTTACAAGGTAAAACAGTGCAAAAGAATCTAACTCCCTAAAAATGGTTGTTATTTCAAAATTACTCAACCAAATTAGCCAAACTTTTGCAAATAAAAAGATTGTTATATTTTCTAAGATATTAGATGTGTTTAATAATTTCTTTTATACAAAAAGAAAAACGTCAAGTGTTCAAACTTAAAAGCTCTTTTTCTCAAAACAGCGATTTCCAAGTTAGATCATTTTACCAAATCAGGGCCGACCTATTGTCTTCAATGGTACTAGATAACACCTGCTTATTCATTGAAAAAGACCAAATGACATGTATGCCTTCCAATGATTCTAACATGAAACCATACATATGTGTTTACCATTCAAGGTAGTCTGTTTGAAGGCATGGACTGGGGTACTGAAAAAGTATTTAACCAACAGAAGCAAGTTGCTGAATCACATGGAATCAAGGTGGAAGATCTCTCTACTGTTAACCCTAGTTGGATATTACAAGATGTGGTAAGAATTCAGACAAATCCATTTAACTTTAAACATTTAACCCATGGGCTCATTTAGTTTCACAGTATAGACCTATACATGGGCAAGTTAGCAATCAAAATTAATTAGAGGTTAATAACTGCAAGCATCGGTTATTTGGAGGACATTGTGAAAAATCTAAACATTTTGCCTTTGGTTATTAACCTCATTCATAACCGTCACTTTAATCTCTTCACCTTACAAAATAACACAAAATTATGCTCAAAAGTTGATTAAAATAGATTCCCTTCCCTTTCTAAAAATCGATCAGGCTAAACAGGACGACCAATAACAAAAGTGCGTATCACAATCTGTGCAAATATGGTAGCGCGCAATCCAAATACGGCAGTCAGCGCGCGCAGTTTGTTCGACGCTCAACAACACGCATAAGCGCCGGTCAATTGTATGCGACATAGAACAATTACGCATTTTGCGGTCAATTGTGAGATATTAATGACCTTGATTTGTATTCACGTTTTCACAAATAACTAAATGTAATTGGATCGCACGCATCGCGTTTATTAATGAGGTTATGAATGTAAAGTAAATTCTATGTTGAAACTATACTATTGGACAAGGTCGAATGTGTTGTGAGGAAAGTAATTTGATATGATTTGAGTAACACAATTTGCCTTTATTTTCTCCAGGACTATCCAGAAGACTTGGGGGAATTTGAGAAAATAGGAATAAGTGTGAAACAGATTAAGGAACCTGTGTTATCCATCATTATCCCAGTGTTGAATGAAGCCAACAATATCGCAGAAACGCTTAGCAATGTTTTCAAAGTAAGATATTATACAAATATACTACCCATGAGGGATCTGGTGGAATCTATTTGTCCCCAAGGTTCACCGAGAGGACCAATATATTCCACCAGAGTGATCACCAAGTCATGTTGAGATCAATAGATTTCCATCAGATCCTGAATGAAGAGTGTCAATGATTGTTTTATTTCCTGTTTGTTTGTTTGTTTTTGTTTTATTTCTTCTTTAACCTGGGACACTCAATCAGTTGAAAACACAATTAATCATCTGTTCTTCCTTGAGGCCCCTGTGCACCCCTCCCCCTTTTATGCAAGTATAAATTCATTTGAATGTCCATGATTGATGGTGAAAGAGATGCACCCCACACATATACAAAATAAAAACATATAATTATCTTTTTAAATTTAGTGAAAATAGTTCATTTCATGCATAAATATGCAACCTTTGGGCATCTCAAACTTGTCTTTACTGCGTTTGAGTGGTGGGATGGATTGCGCATTGGATTTTAAAATCTTCACATATTGTGACAATCATATTTTTGCCTTATCAGTTGCATATTGTGCATTATATTATTACAGAATTGTTCGTATCCCAAATACACTGAAATAATAGTAAGTGATGGTGGCAGCACTGATGACACAGCAGAGAAAGTTGAGGAGTTTGCCAGGACAAACACTGACATCAAAATAAAGCTTGTTAAAGGCATTAAAGGTAGGTAAAAAAAAACCACTCAATTACTTCACAGTGCCATAATTTTGATATTTTTTTTAGTGAAAAACAAAATTATAATTGGTCAAAACTTTCATCATAACACACATCCATTTTTTGAGACCTGTTTACTAAGGGAGAAAAATAGATATATGGTTCATTGTACAAGTCCAAAAACAAAAGAATTTTTCACTTTTGAAGACCAAGTGAGGGAGCAACCCAGACAAGTTAATGTACCATTTTTAAGGTTAGCAACTATCTTAAACATCTTGTGAATGGTAGTGAGCGTTGTCAAAAATTGCATTGACCACAGGAACATACATCATTGTGGGGTTGTCATTATAATGATGTTACATGCGAATGCACAGTGCACACTAAAACAACAATTTACAATTATAGTAGATCCATTTTCTATCTATTCATCACAGGGAATCCTTTGTGGAGCTGGTTCCAACATATTTATTATTACACTTGTGTGAAAATTCAATAGCAGCTACAATATAGGCCATTAAAAAAAATGAGGCGTTTGGTATACAACATTGAATAAGGAGTGCGGGGAGGGTCATTGAACTATGAAAGTGTCCCAGCAAATTTGTACTTGATTGTAGAACGGCGATGTTGACTCTGGAGCCCAGGGCTCTGGAGTCAAAAATTTTGACTGCCAAGAGCAACCGCTGGCAACGCATCATATTGTGAAACGCAAGAATTGTCTGTAATAAATAGTATCTAAAGTTGTTAAAATCTTTGGCATTGGGTCATTGAAAACAAAACTTTTTGCATAAATGTAGGGAACTTTGGATGACTGGAATTAAATAGTGTTCTGAATGTTTTGTTTTAATTAAAACCTGCCTGATCCAATCAATTAATGTTAAAATAATGATGGCAAACAAATTGCAACATTATTCACTTGCAATATTATGATTATAATAACTGTATTATAATATAAAATTGGAAATAATGTTTGACTAGCTGCAATCAGTGAATAAAATAGTTGGCACGATCGGATTGGTCAAAACAATTCAAATGCGTGTCATATCAATTATGAAGGAGTGTACAGACTCCACACTGTATCCCACCTGATGACAATATGATTTTTTCCAACATTAAAGTTTGGGAGTTTGGGCAGAGATTCACCAAAAGACAGTAAAAGTGTAGTGCAATATTATTTTTCCATGATTTTAGATCACAATTTTTTTGTATCTATATTATCTACAGGTAGAGGCAAACAGCAAAACTCTGGGGTGAAAGAAGCTAGTGGAGACAATTTCTTATTCCTTCATGCGGATACCAGACTACCACCACGATTTGACCAACACATTCTAATAAACCTTGGTATACCTGGGGTGGCTGCTGGAGCATTCGGATTTGAGTTAGATATATTCCATGATACAAGGTTTGTAGTTGTGCAAGATCCAGGCTGTATCAAAATTTGAAAAGGCTGCTTCCAAATGCAACATTTGGCAAGCAATTTTTGGCGAGCCAAAAGGGAGGCCCCCCCCCAAAAAAAAAGGTTTGTTGTCTTCAAACCTACACACATCATTAAGTATGTGAAAGCCATCTTTGTGCTTAGCCTTATTGTGCTTCAAAATTATATAGAGGTACAAAAAAATACAAGGTTGCTACCAAATTTGAAGAAAGTATCTTGAGCCTTATCATTGCTGCTGGAGTATTTCAATATCATAACATTATATTTGCGATCATGAGAGCAGGTACCTGGGTACACTGTGTCAAGCGCACTTTTCGCGGAATACCTTGATCACAATCTACAACTGTGATTGTTCCATTCTCAAATGGTCAGATGTACTCCATAGCTGTGGTCATTATGTTGTACGCTTGACACAAATGTATGTGCTAACAGAGTGGGCTCAGATGATCTTAATTATAGGTGTCATCCATGATTCAAGATTAATATCATGATTATTGCTGTTGAGATGCTAGCAAGGTTTGACCAGCAGTATGACTGCCCTCATAAGACTTAAATCTGTGATTTCTTGTAAGTTCTGTTCAAATTTTGATCTGATACAAGGTTATTACCAAGATTTGACAAACATGTCCTTAATTATAACCCAAGGTGTATGCAGGATAACTGCTGAGGCATTTCAAATATGTGACCTGTCACGGCGAATGAGCCGTAAAGTTCCTCCCCCGGTCAAAATTGTTTTATTTCGTGTTTAGAAAATATACAGGATTTAGTCAAAGCAAACAAAGACCAGAGCTATTAAAAATTCTATTGCCATCTAAGGTAGAAGCTTATTATCCTCTTCAATAATAGGATTATTGATTGGTGTTTGACTATCAAAATGAGATAGATGTCGTGCCAGTTTAAGTTACCGATGAATACGACCTTCGTACACATTTTACACTGTAACTCGGAATACAATTTAGGGAATTTACGGCTCATTCGAGCTGTACGGTCACATATTTGGGATGTTCTCCACTATGTAGAGTTGAGGATTGTCAACAATAATCAACTAAGTACTTATTTTTCCCAAGAAGATCAACATTTTGCTACATCATGTTTTATTTCAGCTTGGATTATAACTGTTCATGGTTTTTCAAATTACAAATGAGAGCTATATCATTTGGGGCCAACATAAGAGCCAAATATTTTGGTAAGATATATTTACTTTACTCTGTGTAAAGGCAATTCCAAAGAACTAAGTCAAAATATATTTAGGTACAATTTGATTTGCTAGAATGATATTAATATACCTTCCATTAACAATTTTCCAATTATTTCTTTGTATAGAGCTTCCATATGGTGATCAGGCACTCTTCATGAGCCGTCAAAAATTTGATGCTGTTCGTGGTTTTTCAGATTTTCCATTAATGGAAGATTATGAATTGGTAAGTGATTATTTTAAATTATAGAAATCATGATGAATGTATAAAAAGCAGTGAGCAAAAGGCAGCTATGCAATCTCAGACATGCATATAGTAATAAGTAGTGCCATAACTGCTCAATTATTTACGCAAAACATTTTTTAATTTAAGGCCAGACATCAAGGAATCTAAATATAAAATACAGATTTGGTGCAAAAACAACAATTATGGAGAAAACCACAAAAATGTGAATATGGTTGGTATAAGGACCGAGGGGTCTCAGGTTCAAAACCGCACCCGAGAAAAGAAGTTTTCTCTTCTTCCTTCCCCTTCATCAAAATAGGCTTGGGGGTTAGGGTTAAAAGAAGATGGACATTGGGCTGAACATTTAAAATGAGAGCATGTCTGTAGATTATATATAATCTTACCAGCATTTGCTTGCCATTGCACTTTTATCACATGAGAGCCTGTTTTCCATGTAACACATGTATGGGCTCACCACCTTATTATATCTCTGCATAATTAACTTTTTATCTTCTTAAAAGGCAAAAGGGAGAGGAAAAAAGGGAATATATTTAGATTTAGTACCTTGTGTGCATCATGCTCACCACTTATGCTGGTATTCATACTCAGAATCTATGTGCATTCATTTAAACTTCTGTTACTTCATCACATCATCCTTGGTCATATTTGTTGTTAGTAAATCTGCTTATTGTTCTTTTGTTCTATTTAGGTCAAGAAATTGCAAAAAGAAGGTCACATCAAGATTGTGGAGGATGACTGCGCTATTACATCAGCAAGAAGATGGATGAAATTGGGATGTTTGCGGGTGAGTTCTAAATATAATAATAAAATCAAAGTTTGTGCAAAATTGATCATGATTGTCTTGTGCAAATGAAGTACCTGAATTCAAGTATGTCTGATTATGGGGTAAGATGTCTCCAGAATGGGCTTCTGACAATTTTGAATGGAAATTGTAGAAACAAAACAGAATTGGACTAGTGAAAACGTTCCAGGTGAGCGAAAAATAGTGTAGTGTTGAAGTTAAAACTTTAATTCATGATCCAATTCTTGTTTTAAAACTCGGACACATACGCAACCTTGCACTACAACACCGACATTTAAAAACTGGTCCCAGTTGATGAACAGATACACCTTTCCCTTTTTAATACTTTGTAAATGAATAAACTGCACTACATACAGTAACTATTTGCAAATGATTCACATTTTTCTTTGCAATGAGTTCTTTATTCATTTTTTTTCCTCCTCTCATTTTCATTTCAGACAACTGGTTTGAGTAACATTTTGGTTATTTTGTATAATCTTGGAGTACATCCAAATACACTGGCCAAGTGGTATTATGGTAAATGAAGGTAACCAGTAGTTTAAAGAATATTCAAGGAGTCCCATATGTGATGATATATGAATTCTGCCTTACTGGATAGTCACATCGGATCAAAATATTGTGAACTCCAGGCATTGTTAGGTAAACACTGAAATCAAAATGATAATGTGGTGTCTTGGGCAAAGGTTTGTTCATAATATGCCAAAGAAAGTCAGCAGTGGTAAATTTAGATTATACAGAAAGTGCAATTGATTTTACTTGGCTATATATAGACAGACAAGCTACACACACAAATGAAGTTTACATGGTGTATCACAAACAATAATCTAGAATGCACTATTTTCCTTGATGGATTATAAAAAAAATGGCAGAATATCCATATGAAGAGTACATAAGGAAATGCTGATAAACACCATTTTCAAAACAGTTTGAGTTAAGGCCACCAACATAATGTGACCAGATTTTATCCAATCAGGCTAAAGTGGGCAATAATGAAACTGAGTTATAGGCAAAAAATGATGAGAATATAAAATAAAAGAAAATGGACACATAAAAGGTTCACAACTTTCAAGAGACCTGAGGAGTACCGAGCAAGTTAGTAATGATAGTAAATCAATGTCTCGAATTTGGCCTGAGTAGATCAAATCGGGTCACATATGCCTTATAATTTTAGCCTCAAATTGAAAATTTCGTGCTTAATTTGTTAAACTATGATCAAAAGTAGCTCTTATTATTTTCTTTATATTGACCAGTTATATTTGCCTATTTTCTCAAATCGTGAAAAATTGATATATCAGTTTTTGCCTCTGAACTCTTTATACTCCTGTTAGATATGTTGATATAAATTAAGACTTGCAGTGTAGATAGATTACAACTCAGAGAATTAACTTATGTGACTGTCCACCATGAATGGGCTGTAATGTCAGCATTTTTACTTTTTGAGATATTGAACGGGCATGCATTTTTGTATCCTACTCACAATAAACTTTACAACCTGATATATTGGTACGGTTAAATGGAATGATATATTACACGTCCCTATTGCTTGATGCAAAGGGGATGCAAAAAATCAAATCAATGCATTAGACAATTCTTTGTTTTCTGTTGTTTTTTAAGATATTCGATGAACCATATTTCAGAAGTTACATTACAGGCCCTTTGTGGTGGTGGATGGTCACATACATATAAGCAATTGTTATGACAAAATGTGTGTGAAAAATTTAAGTACTATTTGATTAATACGGGTAATTTATGTAAGACCAGGATTTGATTCCACAAAAAAAAAGCAAAATTCTTCAGTGGATGCACATTATGATGCACATGCAGAAGATCAGTGTATTGTCATGAATACATGCCAACAAACCAATCTGTATTAAAGGGGCATATCATGATATAATTGTCTCTCTTTAGGGTACTATGGCTCAATCGATTTCAATGGAAAAAGAGGAGCTTTATCTTAAAATGTAACAGTTTAACATTTTCATGTTTATAAGGTGTTCATTTCTTGTGTTTAAAAATGTATTTTAGTCCAGGACTTAACTAAATTAGTGTATAGTATTTGGACTGATGCCTTAGGTAAGGTAAATTGATGTTGCATGAGATCTGTGACAGAATGATAGGATGAAGCAGCAGCCATGTTACCAGGTAAATTTAATTTAATTAATTTATCAAAATTTTGTGTTAAGTTATTGTAAAGATAACATGAGACATGTTTCCACAAAATATCTACTATGTCAGAAAATTAATAGAGCATTTGGATATATCTACCTCCACTGATACATCCATAATGATGCGTTTTCGTCGTTATGGTAATCACTTTGGGCAACTCTTTGTAGCCAGCAACAATGTATAATCGTTGTCGTGACAATCAGTTTCATGATCACAACATAACATTTTATGTATAAGGGACAGGTTTCATCATTTTTTACCTCCATGTTTTCACACTGCTTACAAGCAGGGCAAGGTCTTCAACTCAACCCTTCTGTATTCTGATGGAACCCACTGGGACAATGGCGAATTTCCTAAGTACCCAAAATTTCTATCCATCTGGCTGTCTGTGCCTGTGGGTTTTTAAAATTTGTGAGCCATCTTTATGTTATGTATTCTTATCAAGAAACGGTTCTTATCAAGAAACGTCTTCCATATACATAATGGTGATACTCTTTGACACTTGCGATAATAGCTAATAGCTCTCATGCAGTATTGCCTTTCTGACTTGGTTAATGTTTTGCCAAGATATTGGTTGATTGATTGATTGTATTTGGTTCCATTTTAAAACAGAGCATTATAAAAATAGAAAATACTCCATACAAAACGGAGCATTTATAAAAATAGGAAATACATAAATATATATTACAAGTTTAAAATATATACATATGACAATAGACAAAGAAAAAGATATATAAAGTGAAGATAAAAATACACTAGGAACCAGGATAACCCATATAAAAGCCAATGTTTCAGGTTTATCCCGGTCATCGGTGGTCAAATCACCATAGACTGCTGCAAATTTTGTGGGAATGGTCACCTAATTAAGCAAGGCAAATAATGTAACGGTCATTTTGAGTCAAGTGAAATTGCATCAGTTAAAATCACAGCTGTGAGTTAAAATGAGGCGCATTAGGAACAGCATAAAAGTTGGTGCTTGCCACAAATTGAAATGATTTGTATCTGCACTTATAACACCGCTTATTGTCATCTTTAGTTTTGTACACTTTTTTCTTATTAACTGATGATCTCCATTTAATTTTATATTTAATGCTTATCAAACAGTCCATCCATCTTAAAACTGAAGTGGCAGTGAATGCAGCTTCTGAGACATTTCATTCCTTGAAACATTTGTACTGATGCCATTAGCCACAAAATGACTTAAAATCTGTACTACTATGCCTATTGGCTAATGACACCATTAAAATAGGGGCCGTTTGCTTCTTTCTTTTTTTGTTAATTTGCAAAATCATGCAGACATACATTTCCTCTTTCCAAATCAGTAACATCACAAAAGTTGATGCTTGCCACAAATTGATATGATTTTATCTGCACTTATTGCTACCTTTGGTTTTGTGCACTTTGCCTTACTAACTGATGACCCGCTATTTATGCTATCAAACAGTTCATCCATCTTAAAACAGAAATCGGCAGTGAATGCAGCTTCTGGGACATTTCGTTGCATGAAATATTTGTACAGATGTCATTAGCCACAGAATGGCTTAAAGTCTGTGCTGCTATGGACACTGAAATCTTTGAAAATGGAAATAGTTTCAATTTTTCAATTTCTTCAATGCTGCATAAACTAAGCGAAGATCCAAATCAAAACCTTTTTGAAGGCAGCCCCGCTGGTAGAGATTTACTTGATATGGGTTGAAGCTATGCTCTAATACATGTACAGCTGAAATGGTATCAATCCAATCGTCAGGAAAGGTGGGGACATGTGCTTGAAGTTTGGGACTAATGTCTCTTAAGTGTAGATAGCAAGAGCTTAAGGGCTGGGGTATGAACGTTTGGACAGTATTTATTTTGGGACATTAGAACACATCAGACATATCGAATTGCATTCTGAATACGAAGAATGTCCTGATGATATCAAATAATTTTGATTTTTGAAATTCGCAATTTAATACACATTTTATGGCAAATCATTAAAATTGATATTTTTGATATTTAACAGTACTTGAAGTAAACTTTATAAATCTGATGATTTAAAAGTGTATGTAGCTGGGATGAAAAGCCGACGATCAATTGAAAATGTTGACCTTTCGTATTGAAGACAGGTCTTTTGGGGAAAATCCATATCTTCAATATAAAAGGTCAAAATTTTCAATTGATCGTCGGCTTTTCCTCCCTGCTACATACACTTTAAGAATATATCATTAGATTTATAAAATTATTTCGAGGACTGTTATATATCAAAAATTTGAAAAATATCAAATTTTAATAATTTGTCATAAAATTTGTATTATATCGTGAATTTCAAAAATGAAAATTATTTGATATCAGAAAGACGTGCTTCAGATTCAAAATGCAATTCGATACATCTGAGGTGCTCTCATGTCCCACAAAAATACTGTCGAAACGCCATAAACGCTCGTTAATGAATAGACTTGATTTGACCATGTTGACACAGGATCTATTTCCCAGCAATGTTGTTTTATCCGAGGCAGCTACCTTAATAATTGGGCAGTTAAATTAGATGGTATTCACGTCTATAGGGAGAGGAAGAAGAAGAGTACCATATAGGACTAATGCTTACATAGATGTTTGATTTCTTTAAGTCAAACTTCTGTTGACACATGTCATCAATCTTCCGTCCTTGGGTTCTAATTTCCGTTTGAATGGAGACCAATACCCCCATGATTTGGCGTTGATTTGTTATTATTTGCTTCAACATTTCATCCTTTTTGTCCATTGCTGCTCTCATTTCTGTGGACCGAAAATAATATTGTCATTTCAAAGATACGTCATGATCTTCAATATATAAACATCAATTATATAAAAAATCAAATTTGTTCCAATTCAAGCGAGTTATATTTTCATTGTTTCGTAAATTACCGTAACACATAATTCATGCACACCTGATGCATGCATTTTTCAAATTGTATGACTTTTTTTTTGGGTGTATAATTTTGTTTTTATTTGTAGGCCTACGCTATCTTGATTCGTCACAAAATATATATCTGGTTGAATGGGAGTCATTGAGTACAGGATTGCCAAAAGAGTAAAATAAGTGCCAAACTGCGTAAAAGCAACTTGGCCACCTTGGAAATGTGAAAAATCTCATTATTTCTGGAGGCGAACACAAATACCACCTAAATTTGGGAATTAAAAGGGGGGGTCATTGGGTATAGCAGGAAATAGAAAAAGGGGGTCATTGAGTACATGAATTTTTTAAAGGGGGTCATTGGGTAATAGGTAGGACCATAACACAAAAAAGGGGGTCATTGGGTACAAGCCGGTTTGAAAAAGGGGGTCTATCCCGAGGCACATGATGCATATCTGTCATGGAAGTGCCCCCTCCCGGATTTTTTGCAACTTGAGTTACCTTCCCTTCTGAATGAATCAGAACGCATGTGTGTTCAGACTGTTCACATATTTTCTGATTAACGCCCCTGGTAAGGAACAAGTTTAAAAAAGAAAATATAAGAAAAAAGTATATATTCGTAAATCCGTACCGTATACTATCTAATAGGATCAATTTGTTTTTAGTTTTGAGCCTATACAAAGATTATATTTATATGGCGTCTTGTCTTAAAAGTCACATAAAGTGAACCAAATTATCATAATCACCACCACTACTAATAGGCCTACTTGCTATACCGGGTATCGATCAGTACGTAGCCTATGCGTGCTAATACAGCAGATTAGCATTATTATCATTATACCTGAACATTTTTCACGGTTCAAATGGCGATTATTTGACCCGTGACTCGGGCTGAAATGTTCTTTTTCAAGTTCTTCATTTTGTAGGTTGCGCACATTATACATGTACAGGGTTTTTTTTGGGGGGGGTGGCCATCGTTTCATTTTATCATTAGGCCTCAGTTATTATTATTTGTTTTACAATACTATAAAAATAGATGACGCTTCGCTATTTTGCATGCTTCAATAAACTAGGAATTCAAGAAGTTACCCGCCAACAGACGAAGGATTTTTTACATGGACATGGTTTTCCGACAGGATATGGGAAGAGCTTTATTTTCCAGTCAGCGCCAATTTGTGTTAATTTTCTTTAAAATGTCGACATCGCCATAAAATGTAGTCATTTACTTGATTTGTAGTTTAGTCCAATTCCTATTAAAGTGAGGTAGGCCTATTCACTTTCTTTTACTAACACAATATTTCAAGAGTTTGTTTCAAAAGGCATTAGTTCAATAGCTGCCTTGTGTAACATTTTGCTGGAATATTTTTACATTCTAAAGTTTAAATGACATTTAACGATTGGAATGGATGTGTTTGCACATCTGGCTTATTCTCTTTCAATAATAGATTTGGCCCCTAAAATTGTTAAATCCAAGGTTTTAAAATGGCTGCCATTGCACTTGATGCCTTTTTCTTCTTCGCACGTGGGAAGTTAAATGGATTTGCAATTATTTGCCAAAATATTATTGTTATAACTATATATTCTACTACGCCAATGTTATTAGAGTGGCAAGGTTACTGCTACTCAATATTTTCAAATAAAAAATCCCACAAAACAGTCTTTGGACTTAATGCCTTTTGGAACCAAACTCTTCATTTAATGATGTTCAAATTTTCTCCATTATTTTAGGACCCTGGAATAAGGCAAAAAAAGACCATCGCTTTATTCAATACATTTAATTTATGGGTAAAAATAGCATTCTTTGGTGATTTTTGTTCAGTTTTGACCAAAAGAACAAGTTTTTATATGGGATTTTTTTTTGAAAATTGACATATACATCTTGCAAAGTGTATCAGTTTACTAAGATGGATGTTTGGATCAAAACGTCAATCATAACATTTTTCCGCTGACCTATGGTTTTTGACCTATGACCCCTTGGAATTCATAAGTAGGCCTAAAATGGGTGTTTTTAGTGATTTTGGTGTGGGGTACAAAATATTTTGGTGTATACAAAAAAAGGATCCAAAAAAAGTGGTTCTAAATGTTTAACATGTGTAGGGGGTCAAAAAGTTTTGACATACCGAAATAAAAATTTTCCAGCCCCCAAGTATTCCCTTAGCTTTTTAAGTACTGTATCTCTACCAAATATCGCAAATTAGGCCTATAAACATTAAGATTTTGCAGTGTTCCTTTTTTGGACCTCGCCTCATACAAACAGACGGCTGCCAAAAATTGAAAAACGATGAAAGCAGTGCACTTTTTAAAATTTTGTCTTGTCTTGTCTTTAGTTGTTTGTAACTTTGATATGAAACAAAGACCAGGAAAGTATTACTATCAACGGAGCGGAGAGCCGTTGCCTCAGCTCCGTCCGTGAATGACGTAGTTAAAAGTGATGAATCCCACGCCCCTCGGTTAAAACGAGAAGACCATGTTTTTTTTTAAAGATTTGATATTAAAATAGTTTAAATCAAAACCCTAAATTCAAATAGTAATCACAGGCCCTTTCATGCCTTCGGGATTAAAGAAATATACTGTGATTTTTTCCGTTCCTTTTTTTTTTTTTCACATGCATTTGAAATATCAACACATTCAACAGTAGGCCTACTTAAGAGTGGTATCGCCTTTTATTTTATTTTACTCACTCTGTTATTTCCAGTTTGGTGTTAAAGGGTTAATGTACGATTTCTTCAAATTTTTAATTTGTCATTTTATATTCAAAATGCTGAAATAATACCAGTAATAGGCCCTAATTATCGGGAATGCCTTCTGTCCATTTTGAACTGAAATAACGAGGTAAACACTGTTTGTTATTTTGGCCGTTTAACACGCAGTTCTATAGGAGGATATAAAGTCATAATTCTTGAATTATGACTTTATGTCAACTTTTAACTCTGTTTACCTACAAACACAACAAATTTGGCTGATTCCATTTAAATGCAAGTTGTGACATGTGTTTATATTACAAATATGCCATAAAATCAGGTTTGAAAAAAATTAACCAAATTCATATTATAAGATCGTACATTATGACTTTAATAAATCAAAGTTCAGTTCCAAATAAACGGTGTGTAGAATTGATGTTCTTTTAGCTTATCAACAAATGTGACAATATTAAATAAAAAAAGAAAACAAACCTAGAATCATACAAATGTTAACACTGATTAGGCCTACATTATCTCTGCACTGATATAGCAACAAAAAACTTTCATTTAAGGGGGTACTACACCCCTGCCCAATTTTGTGCCTGTTTTTGCATTTTTCTCAAAATTATAGTGCATTGGTGACATGTAAGATATGTATATTATTGGGGCAAGGACTACAACTACTGCACTGGAAATTTTGTTTCAGCACAGACAACAGTTGTGGAGTTACAGTTAAAAATGAGGGAAAACCCATATTTGATCAATAAATCAATAACTACTTGCCTTGAGTTGCTGAATTTTCAGTACAGTAGTTGTAGTCCTTGCCCCTATAATATACATATCTTACTTGTCATCAATGCGCTATAATTTTTGAGAAAAATGCAAAATTAGGCACAAAATTGGCCAGGGGTGTAGTACCCCCTTAATTCATACCAGCCCGATTTACACTGGTCATGGAAAATAGTAGATATCTACTATTTCCATGCACTGGTAAGCGACGTCAAAAGTTTGTATTGCTTTGATTGCATTATCAAAATCAATCGATTGGGATACCAAGTACTTGAGATGACTTGAGAGTCCCAGTTATGTAATAGATGCGGTTGAATGATGGCCCGAATGATGGGCGGGACTATTTCCCATATTTGGATTCATGACGTAACTTATCGACTGCTTTGGTTTTGGTCACTGTTTATTATAATGAGGGTGCACTGCTGGGGGTAGCGAACGGATTTGTAAGGACCAACGCCTGACGGCGTTGATTATGGTGCTAAATATTGCGTTGGTCCTGTATGGACTAGAAAAAAAGTAGATCGTAACTATTAATGCATTGTGTGTCATTCAACAAAAGATATTAACATGTAAATACTAAAAAAATTAACATATTCGTGAATCGTGATAGATTATCTAATAATATTCATGATCTGTAACGTTCTGATTCAATGTCGATATGGCAAAACTCAGTTTTATTATTTTGTATCAATCCGTAAAATAGGGGTTATGCGGCAGATAACATGATAAATATAAAATATAAACAATGCATTAACCATCCAAATTAAATCATGTAAATCGAATCCTGAAAAGCTTTTCTATGACAATACAGGCGATTTTGTAAAGGGCATACTCATTCTGAATTCAAAATTGGGTTTCTGTTGATGTCATCATAAAAATAATAAAAGTTTAAGAGAGTAGTATTTTGCGAAGAGTCATACTCGAGCATGTTTATGAATACGGGGAAACGATTCGCCGCATTAGATGACACGACGCGCTATATCAATATCGCTGTATAAAATAAACAAATTTGTAAGAAACATAAAATAAAAATTTCACGAGGAAATTATGTAAATGTTTTTTGAAATAAGAAAATGTGTTTGTTTCCGAGTTTTGTTTTATCCTAAAGAGCATACAGTTCGTGGTCGTGTGTTCAGTTCAACACAACAGAGCGGCAATGAAGGCCCAAACGTGACATTCAGGATGGACATGTTCCATCTTAATCAACTTCTTTCCCGATGTTGTAGGCCTCATCATTAGACAATTTTACAAGCCAGATAAAATTTAATGTGTATAATAAAAATGACAGTTTACTTGTCTCAGTTTCTTACTTAGTATATATATCATACAATGGAGTCTAATTTTATCATTAATTTTGAGGCGTTTACCTGACATGTCCTGCAAATTATATACCATAACACTATGATCTGCTGCGTCGACGTCGTCTGTTTGGTCTTGCTGTTGAACCCTTTGACCCCTTCTCTTATAAATCCCCAGAAAGTTGACTGGTCTTTCTCCTTTTTGGAGCTGGACGCTGTCCCAAATGTTGGGGACTTTCTCCGACTCTCCATTCCACCTTCAATTGAAAATAATGAGTCTTGCGAGTCTTGAGACGTCATTTCTATGCCCGTTTTTGTGTGCACAATTCAATTTCAAACAAATTTGTCACACGGGGCTAACAAAACAAATTTGTCACACGGGGCTAATAATTATTTCGTTTGTATAACCGGATAAAGCAATTATTGAATAAATAATTTTCATTCATATCACACAGTAAATTAAATACCACAAATTCAGAAAATAATTATCAGTAAGTTTTTGTATGCGTTTATTGTGTCTTCGATTTTATTAATCATTATTTATTTAATGTGTTACTACGTGACAAACAGTTTAAGTGAGATACAAATGACTAATTGTCAATACATGCAACACATCATTTCATTGGTTGAAAGTTTGACGTGTAAAAGAAACAGTGAATACAATTGGTCAAATTTCCTCCCTTGATCGTCATGATCTTACAAATTGGTTTACGTGCTTCATCATGCTGTAAAATCTCCTGACATGTCAGTCGGACGAAGACAAACAAACAACTTATTTGTTTGCCTTATCTCTACACCAAGTAACTCTTGGATGTATAACTTGGTTATATCTTCATTAATAAGATGAAATTTTGTGTTTGTTTGCATGCAGTTGTTAACACAACAATGGTCTTCAAGCTTTACCTTTTGGGCTGGGACTGCTGTGCAGTCATCAGGTGCAGGAGCAGGGTTTTGCCACTTAAGTTGACAGCTTCTGCAAATACAATCTGTGTCTCCTACACTAAGTTATTTTAACCATCTGCTCATGATAGTGAATGTGCAATGTGTCAATATCTATCTTTTGCATGTGGCATACAGCACAGGGCCCTCGAGCACACTCGGGATGTAGTTTGTTACATGCGCTAACTGAAGCCATTAGATAGGAATGTCAACATGTATGGTGTTCCTTACCTGTTATTTATGTGATGAACCTTCGTCTTCTGTGGTGGCTGGGAACTGTCTGGTTATTGAGAACTAGAATTGGATGAAGCTCCATCATTGATCATTAAGGGGTGAATCTCTTTTTGGGACTTATTTGTGGGCTTTTCTGTTGTGTTGGAAGCTTTTCTGTTGTGTTGGAAGCAGTCATTCTTCTTGAATTCAATTTACTAATCTAGTCAACAAATTGTAAAAGACCCACTCCAAACAACTATAGCCTAGAGTGTTTTTGTGTTTGCATATTTTTTTTAGTACAAGGTTTCAAAACATTGAACAGTCATTGAAAAAATGTAATAAAAATCAGAAAAAAAATAAAAAGTTGCCAACAAGTCAAGGCCTACCAACTGCTAAACTCTTTTTTACATACATTTTTAAATCCAAAATAATAGCTTTCTTTCAAGGGTCCCCTTAAGCTTTAGAAGAACCAGTAGAGTCTCACTACATACATCTTTCTCCAATTGCTGATAAGATAACCAGTATCTTGACATGAAGTATAGCCAATAAAAGTGTCGCATTTAGTAGACCATTATGACATTCCATACTACAATACAGTATCCTGACTTAAGATAATTATGTGTTTTTGTCACCATGCTTTTATAATATTCCCATCTTCAATTTTTTCTTTTGCCCATAGGCAATACAGCCTTGATAATATTAAAGATGATAATAATAATAATGATTATAATTATAAAAAACAATGTTAATAATAATTAGGTCTAACACTACAGTAATAATACTTACCTAAACTGAAAAGAAAAGATTTTCCCCCAATAAAGCATGCATGTACAAGACGCATCGGACACCCCCTGGTGGCTTATAAAAGGCCCAACCTCGTGATGGCATTGCCAGAAGACGATATGCAGGGCAAGCCCATTGACATTTGTACACTCACCCAATTCCAAACATGAATTTGCCGTATTTTGGATCAGGGGTATATTAGCGGATCATTTTATTCATTAGCGCATACATTTACAACTTTTTCAATTCTAAGGATATTTAGACATCATCAGATCATAGAATTGTTGCAAAATGTCAAATGAGATTTATAGACACCATATAGGTAAGTTTGCACATGTTTAAAATGCCATATTGACATTGAAATTAACTGAGTGTTGACACGCAATCGACATGCAAGTTTGAGATCATATTCTACACGATTGACTCGATATTTACATGCAACGTTTATATTCTTAGTTCCGCATTCTTTTATCAACAAAAAAAAAAGCATAGGGTAGGAAAATAATACTAAAGAGAGTGATTTACCTTGATTTTATTGCACTGTCTTTCCAATGTAAATTCCCACGATAGGATTTGTAATGTCGGCTGCACGACCTCGCACTTGTGGGGTCACTTGTGCGTGACCTCTCCCGACGGAAGGCGCTTGCTTGGTATGCATTTTGGAAACTGGAGCATCTGTGGAGAAGTCCAACAATCACTGTTGCAACAAAAGTCAAGCTGTTTAACACCACTTGTGTTACAGTATTGCTCTATGGCTGTGAGTCCTGGGTGATATCTACTGATATGGAAAATAAGATCAACGCTTTTGGTACACCATGTTACAGGATAATGCTGAACATCAAGAGCACCGACCATGTTAGTAATGAAAGGGTCTATACCATCACCAACACTATGCCTCTTATCAACTCTGTCAGATCACGACAACTACGATTCCTGGGACATATCCTGAGGATGCAGGAAGATGAACCATGCAGAATATATGCTCTCTACACCCCATTACATGGTAAAAGAAGACCTGGAAGGCAAAGAACATCCTACTTTGTCTTATGTGCAAAAACTGTTGGGGGATTTCGACAACTTTCTACTGCCAGATGCCATTGCCACTTTGGCTTCAGATCGTAGTACATGGAAAAACTTTGTAGTCGCCTGCTTCGCAGCCGAATGAAATGAATGAATGTGCGTGATGATTCCGAAACAGCACCAATATAGCGGCGATGTTTGTGACCGAGTGTAGTCAACACTGTCTTCTTAGATTGGTGGCTGTTCTACAATTGCACTCCTGGCTTCTAAAGCTGCTGGTCCTGAGGGTAACTACAAAATAAAAATGTACCAAGATCATAATCAAGAAGCAGTTTTAGCCAACTGGATTCTAAGGAAAAATAGGTATTGGTGAAAGACTTTTGGTCTGCATGAACAAATGGGACGCAAAAAATGAATTATGTGGTCAAATATGGTAAGATCAGAATTGCTGATTGGAATCACAGAATATGATATATTACATCGATTAGGGGAAATAAATATGGTATCATCCATAAATAAAGTATCTATGATTACTGTATATATTGATTGTCGCTGTCAGTGCCATGTATGGTGTGGTTCCTAGGACCACTCTCAGTTGACCTAGTTTGTTGAAGCTTGGTCTGAAGTCCTCGTCACCCCTGTTACAAATGAATGAATGAATAAATAAATAAATGAAGGATTGAAAATGATTTAATTAACTGTACAAATGAAAGAAAATAAATAAATATATATGAATGCATTATGAATTAATTATACCAGCATTAAACCATAGGCCTTCAAAAGGCCTATGATTAAATTAAGCTGGTCTGGATCTAGCTGGTTGAACTGGTGTGCTGAACACATTCTGCACTATATTTTCACCTCTGCTGGTATGGCATCTGTGGGAATTTTTCTGACATGCCGCACTCCTCAGTGTCTAATGCTTTGTTGAAGGATTTATGAAATACATTTAAAGGATGCATGGCACAGCGATGTTTGTTCAAAGTTTTCCCCAATTGTCCTTCAATGCGCTCATCTACACAGCGATGTTTACTATGTGACGATCTGTCATGGTGTTGCTAATTTTTGATGTTATGTCCAGGCCAATTTCATTGATGACATCTGTAGTGGTTATGACATAATCATCTGCAGAAGCACCAGCTTGATTGCCAAGACCCACAAGAAATGTTTCACTGCTTGTTGACAGCTCCACCTCTGTAATGTGTCGTCCCCCTCTGTCTGTCCCATCATATTTTAAAGTCAAGTTAGTTAATGTTTTACTTGTATCCTTTATGTCCTTATTAGCTAAAGCTTTCATTTCCGATGTGATCCTTGACTGTGTGGCTGTTGATGGCAGAGGACCCTCCAACTGCATAGCTGTAACTCCTTCTACAACAAGTTTAATTGCCTTGCTGACATTTTTCTCTTCTAGGCCTAAGTTTTGCAGGAACATTTATGCTGCTTTCATTTTAGGATTTATCCTCTCACCATCGGCTCTTTGTCGATATCTTCACTTCTTTTTTCTCCATCAACCTGTCTTCCAGTTCTGTAACTCTCACCTCCAATTCCAATTTGTCCTCCTTCAGATTCTTCATGGTCTTGATCGAATTTGACAGAGCGTCTGTTGTAAGTTTGTGAACATGCTTTGAAATTCCCGGTCTCTTTACCACCCTCTTTATGACAATCTGTGGTCTCTTCTCTCTTTTCGCCGCCTGTGCTTTGGCCTTCCAAAGACGTAAAGCTTTGTTCTTCCTTGAAATTGTGTTTTTTTAAACCTAGATGATGATGTGCATTCTTTGAGCTTCATTTGACCATCTCTGTAAGCCTGTCTGAGTCTCATATTTTCTTTCTCAAGAGTGGATAACTTAACCTGAAGCTCATTGTTTTCCTTCTCAACATTGTCCAACTTTACCCGCAGATCACAGTCCGTACTAGGGTTTACATGTATGTTCTCAAGTTCATCGAATTTTACCTTGTGGGAAGATAGGATTACAGCATGGTTAAAGGAAACAAAAGAAGCCTATTGCTCCACCCAACCACACCCTCCACCCACTACACCCTCCACCTCCACCTTACCTTCCACTCCACTACACCCACTCCTCCTCCTCCACCACATCCTCCACCCCACCACACCCTGATTTGGTGTTCTGAAAATTAATTGTTAAAAATAACAGTATGAATTAACAATTACAGGTTAATCAATAATATTACTTGTTGGGAATGCAAATTTACAAAATAATGCACACATACCGATTACATGCCAAAACAAGTGTACGGGTGAACTGAACAAAGAAATATGATTTCAAGAGATAATAAAAAATCCTGATTAGAAGAATGTACTCAATGATGTTATGTTAACCCTTCCCTTCCCTTCTGCAAAAGTGTAGTGTTATTAGAACATACACCATATACTGGAGTGACACTGGGGTAGAACTTCTGCAAACTCCTGTGGAAAATATCTTGTTGAGGTCTTCAGGCTGGATTGGGACATTGTGTTTGAGGACTGACTTTGTCTTTGTTTGATTTTAAAATGCCTGTATAGCTGTTCACATGCAGTGCATCGAAACAGCCAAATATTGTTCCCATCCTTGTGTCTCACTTCGCAATCAAAACTTCTTACGAGGTTGTTAAGCTCATGTGCCTCTTGGTTTTCAAATACAGGGTCTTGGCCATTGTCTGCACACCATTCTGAAATTATAAAAAAAGAACACCAAAAATCTAGTTTGTTAAAGCTTGGTCTGAAGTCCTCGTCACCCCTGTTACAAATGAATAAATGGTTGAATGAATGAATGAATGAATGGAATGAATGAATAAATAAATGAATGAAAGATTGAAAATGATTTAATTAACTGTACAAATGAATGAAAATGGATGAAAGAAAATAAATGAATATATATGAATGCATTATGAATTAATTATACCAGCATTAAATCATAGGCCTTCAAAAGGCCTATGATTAAATCATGGAAGAAAGAGATAAGAAGGAACCACAACGAACGCATTCACTTTGTCCACTCCCTTTACCGACATTTAATTGACATTGTTATTCATGAGGATTTACTTTGATCAATACCCAGCGTTAAATAGGTGCTTGGTATTGTACTCCATGTATTTGCATGTCTTCTGGAGCGTGTCTGAAGGATGATTTGAACTAATGACCTTCCGTGCAAGCACCCTATAGGATTTTCCCTGGTGACGTGATCATCGGTCATTGATGGCCTACATCTTTTTCTTCCATTTCACCCAATTTTCCCGAACTTTGATGACTTTTTTCTCAAAGTTGGCAGTCTTTGGCACTGAAACGAGTCAGCTAGTTACGATTATACATATATAAACTATTAAATTAAACAGGTTTCATGTACCGGACTCAACCAGAACATTGTGCATTATTTAAGAACATTTTGCATCTATTTTTCATCGAAAAAGTCACCAAAATCTTACCTTATTTGCTAAAGATGAAACTCAGCAAAAAACCGGCCGATTTTGGTGACCTTTTCGATGTGTTAAAGGACATTTTCTACACAACACGATCAAGAAAACAGTTTGACTGTAGATCCCAAAACAAAGCTACTATACATGTTCAGAGCATCAGTGAAATTCCATAATCTTACTTCTGGGTAGCGTTTGTTTGTTCTTGCATGGGTTTGTTATAGTTTTTTTCCAGTAATGATTTCGCCAAGCATCGATCGCGGTAAATGGATCATACATGAAAGTAAGTACCATTGGTAGCTTTTCTTTTCATGCGTCAATAGATAAGCGGATTAAAACTTGGCCGATCGAAATCGTTGTGGTTCCTTCTCATCTCTTTCTTCCATGATTAAATTAAGCTGGTCTGGATCTAGCTGGTTGAACTGGTGTGCTGAACACATTCTGCACTATATTTTCACCTCTGCTGGTATGGCATCTGTGGGAATTTTTCTGACATGCCGCACTTTTCAGTGTCTAATGCTTTGTTGCAGGATTTAAAGGATGCATGGCACAGTGATGTTTGTTCAAAGTTTTCACCAATTAGACAATAATAACTGCGTGCTATCTGTTTATAGGTTATTGTGTGAAATCGTCGGGGTTTGTTTTGGGCCTCGATATTTTTCCTCGGGGATTGTCATTCATTACCGTATTTGTAAGAAAAAAAGTCAAATATTACGATTTATGCGATATAAAATAAATAAAAAAGTTAAACATCACTCCTTTGTATTTAAATCACCCCCTTACAAAATGGATCAGCCTTTGGGAATTTCCCTTGGAATTGTACGTCATCAGCTCGACAACAACCTTTGACCAATTAGAACACGGGATTTGACGATGTGTTGCAAAAGCTGGTTAAAATTTGCATAATTATTCATGATTTGAAATTCATGTTCAGGGGCCAATTTAACTTGTTGGAGGGAATCAGTGGATCGCAAGTCGTTGACAGAAGTTTGTGCTTGGGGTTTGTGTAAAAATTGAGCTGATGTAACCATTTTTTCACTCTTCTTTGTAATCATGCTAATGGAATATTAATGGAATATCATTATAAGAATTACTGACCATGCTGAGAGACTCTGGGATGGATATATACAAGTGTCTGATCTGATCACTATTTTGTGGAGAAAAAATACGAAGTTTTAATATTCTGCACACGTGCATGGAATACAGTATTTACATGCTAAGGTCAACACACAGGAAATTATGATTACTTGGAATGTAAACATACTTTGCAATGTTGATGTTTGAGTTCGAATGTTTCTAACCTCGGATTATTACTGCAAATAAACATGTGCACATAACTTGAGATGGCCAGTGGAATATTCAATTAATTGATATCTTCACGGTAAGTACATGTACTGAAGTGTCTATGTATTTTCATCATTCACATCATGAAGCTGCAAAAGGTAAGTCATGTAAAGTTCAAGCTTCAAGTTCAAGTCATGTCGAAAACATGACTGTATGAGTGTATGTCACTGCCACTGACCATGACAAAAGATCTCGATGATATCTCCAATCAATCATGCTCCTCAATATTCCATGTAACATTTTCAATTTGATATTATACAGTTCAAATATAAATAACTTCAAATTTAACCAGGCATGTAGGCTAGGACTAAAAAGTCATTGTGGAAAATATAAAGGTAACCAAGGCAAATTACTTTTAAAATTAACTCAGTCATGCTAAATTGTTCAGGCTTATTTCTGCCAATACAAAATTGATATTTGACTGACGTTTTAACTATACATGCACTGCAGAGTATCTACTATCTACCATCATGACAATATAACCATGTTTCATTAAAAATGCAAATTACAATTTAAATTGTTTACAACTATTAAATCTGAAATAATTGTCATCCTTTTCAGCACACAATTTTCCAGTGCAAAATAATGCAAGTTTAAGTTTACGTCTCTAACACAATTTACAAAATGTGATTTTAATTAATTTTTGTTATTGTCAAGTTAGATGTGTACATCACAAATTTATATTATTTACAACTGATTTGAAATCCTTTTCAAGACCACATACATACATGTGCAAAATCATATACATCACAATTTATTGTGTACAATCGATTGTCATTTTCCAAATTTCTCAAAGTGGTCGTGAGTTGTCTTATCAGGATTTATACATTTTTTATTACAATTAAAATTTTTATTTACAACTGATATCATAGATAATTGTCATCATATTCACAAATTCTTACAAATTGTTGTCTTCAGTTGTCTCGTTAACATTAAAACTTTATGCAGATTTATCTATTTACAAGTGATTTGCTATTTAGCTAACCTTTAAAATCAGAATTAATTTTTGTTATTGTCAAGTTATATGTGTACATCACAAATTTATATTATTTACAACTGATTTGAAATCCTTTTCAAGACCACATACATACATGTGCAAAATCATATACATCACAATTTATCGTGTACAATCGATTGTCATTTTCCAAATTTCTCAAAGTGGTCTTGAGTTGTCTTATCAGGATTTATACAATTTTTATTAACAATTAAAATTTTTATTTACAACTGATATCATAGATAATTGTCATCATATTCACAAATTCTTACAAATTGTTGTCTTCAGTTGTCTCGTTAACATTAAAACTTACAATTGCAGATTTATCTATTTACTTGTAAGTGATTTGCTATTTAGCTAACTTTTAAAATCAGATTGTAAATGTTGTCAGATTTTTGTCTTCGGTACCAATAGTTGTAATTACTCTAATTTTAACAAGATAGTGTTTTATTTGGTTCTTAAATTCATTAAACTAGGCGGTTACCCGTATTTCGCGGTTCTCGGCTGTCATGGTTTATTGGCTTTTGTAGATCTCAAAATCTTTGACCATGGATGACCTAACGAACACAAACCTGAGCTTTCTTGGCCAAAGTTACACCCACCCACCAAGTTTTTTGACCTATGACCTCTTAACCGTAGGTCTTATTAAAAGGTCACAGTGAAAACTTTTGTTTGTTAGTCCAAGGTCCATCCACCCACCAAGTTTGAGCTCCATAGGGGCAATTTGAAATTTTTACCTTTCTTGACCTATGACCTCTTAATCGTAGGTCTGACGAAAAGAGTGCACACCAGTAAATACAAGTCTCCTACACCCTGGGAGAAAAAAAATCAGTGTTTAAAAGCGAGGATTAAGTGCAATACGACTAAATTAAATCCATCAGAAAAGGCTTAAAACCCAACTATTAGGCCCTGATTCATATTTAATCCTCATTTAGGCCTGGGAAATAGATTGTCTGTGAAAAATGAGCAGGATCTGACTTTTTATTACAATTTGGCTAAACTTTCAAAATGTGTTACATTTCAGAAACACCAAGCTATTTGTAAGGTGGCGTGCGCTGTATGGGCTATAGGGTGATCTAGTCGGCTTTTTTCTGGAAAAAATGCTGGACTCAGATATAATTTCTACAATAGATGACTTCATCTGACCTTCGACTTGCAGAAAAGGTAAGTTTTGAAGAACTGAGTCGCTCTGGAGTCAAGAAAATGATGTTTTCCTGGGCCCTGTTTGTACAGAAAGTCAATGGGAGCTATTTACCGGTGTGCACCCTGTACAATTTTGACCTTTTGACCTCGGTCACATTGTTTTCCTTCGAGTTTTAAATTGTTATCGATAAAATCCTTCAAAGCAAAGCCACAAATGACTGTATAGCATATCAATTAAGTGGTTTCTAGCTTGTTTAGCAAACTACCTGCAGATTTTTGACTATTGAAGGAGTATAAAGGTAAGATTTGTGTACAAATAAGGCATAAATCAGTGGAAATGCATACTCGGATCAGTCAGATCACTCGTCATAGCATTGTAAGACGATGCATGATCATGCATCACTGTGCAACGCGAGACTTCCAAATTTGGAGCTATTTGGCACTGCTGTCATTCTCTATCATATAGAACTGCAAAAGCTTAAGAAAATCGTTCCCACCATGGTTCGAGCATGCATTTAGAAGGCTGTGATTGGCTGAATGGAACCTGCATTGGACAGAATGTTGGTAAGCTTAAAAATTACACTGACCATTTTAACATGTTTTAGGCAAGCTAATTTTCATCGTACCCAGGCTCTACTCCCAGGGCATATGTTATATAGTTACTAGCCATGTACAGTGGTGTAGCATGAGATATCCTGGGGGTGGGGGGGGGGGGGGGTGGCACAGACCACTATGGGGGAGGGAGGGAGGGAGCATCACCAGGCCCTAGGGGCATCCAAGCACCTTTTCTGCAATTTGCCTCAGGGATTTTCAAAATTTTAAATCTATTGACAGGGAACATTATGCCCTTTCACCCCCCCACACACACCCCTGAAACCCCCCACCCCCACCCCACCCCTATGATGCTACACCACTGGCCATGTATTTTCTCCTCATTTGCTTTTGCAATTTGCTTATCTTCATGTTTGCTTGCTCTTATTTAGAGAGATTAAAATGGGAAATTATGAAATTAGAATTTTTGTCATTGCTATCAGCAGTAGATAGCAAAATATTCTAAAAAGAGTACCATGTCAATTAGCTCATTTGCCTGGTAAAAACCCCTTCAAACTGAAAGAAACCAGTCTAATTAAGTTTACCAATGTCCAAATTTATGATTTACTAAATAAACATAAAAACATAAAAATTCTTGTACAATTTTGACCTTTTGACCTCGGTCACATTGTTTTCCTTCGAGTTTTAAATTGTTATCGATAAAATCCTTCAAAGCAAAGCCACAAATGACTGTATAGCATATCAATTAAGTGGTTTCTAGCTTGTTTAGCAAACTACCTGCAGATTTTTGACTATTGAAGGAGTATAAAGGTAAGATTTGTGTACAAATAAGGCATAAATCAGTGGAAATGCATACTCGGATCAGTCAGATCACTCGTCATAGCATTGTAAGACGATGCATGATCATGCATCACTGTGCAACGCGAGACTTCCAAATTTGGAGCTATTTGGCACTGCTGTCATTCTCTATCATATAGAACTGCAAAAGCTTAAGAAAATCGTTCCCACCATGGTTCGAGCATGCATTTAGAAGGCTGTGATTGGCTGAATGGAACCTGCATTGGACAGAATGTTGGTAAGCTTAAAATTACACTGACCATTGTAACATGTTTTAGGCAAGCTAATTTTCATCGTACCCAGGCTCTACTCCCAGGGCATATGTTATATAGTTACTAGCCATGTACAGTGGTGTAGCATGAGATATCCTGGGGGTGGGGGGGGGGGGGGGTGGCACAGACCACTATGGGGGAGGGAGGGAAGGAGCATCACCAGGCCCTAGGGGCATCCAAGCACCTTTTCTGCAATTTGCCTCAGGGATTTTCAAAATTTTAAATCTATTGACAGGGAACATTATGCCCTTTCACCCCCCCACACACACCCCCTGAAACCCCCCACCCCACCCCACCCCTATGATGCTACACCACTGGCCATGTATTTTCTCCTCATTTGCTTTTGCAATTTGCTTATCTTCATGTTTGCTTGCTCTTATTTAGAGAGATTAAAATGGGAAATTATGAAATTAGAATTTTTGTCATTGCTATCAGCAGTAGATAGCAAAATATTCTAAAAAGAGTACCATGTCAATTAGCTCATTTGCCTGGTAAAAACCCCTTCAAACTGAAAGAAACCAGTCTAATTAAGTTTACCAATGTCCAAATTTATGATTTACTAAATAAACATAAAAACATAAAAATTCTTTAGAGTGCACACCAGTAAATACAAGTCTCCTACACCCTGGGAAAAAAAAATCGGTGTTTAAAACGAGGATTCGTGCAATACTGACTAAATTAAATCCATCAGAAAAGGCTTAAAACCCAACTATTAGGCCCTGATTCATATTTAATCCTCATTTAGGCCTGGGAAATAGATTAAAAGAAAAAAATGAGCAGGATCTGACTTTTTATTACAATTTGGCTAAACTTTCAAAATGTGTTACATTTCAGAAACACCAAGCTATTTGTAAGGTGGCGTCGCTGTATGGGCTATAGGGTGATCTAGTCGGCTTTTTTCTGGAAAAAATGCTGGACTCCGTATATAATTTCTACAATAGATGACTTCATCTGACCTTCGACTTGCAGAAAAGGTAAGTTTTGAAGAACTGAGTCGCTCTGGAGTCAAGAAAATGACGTTTTCCTGGGCCCTGTTTGTACAGAAAGTTAATGGGAGCTATTTACCGGTGTGCACCCAAAAGGTCACTGTGGAAACTTTTGTTAGTTCAAGGTCCACCCACCCACCAAGTTTGAGCTCCATAGGGGCAATTTGAAATTTTTACCTTTCTTGACCTACATGTATGACCTCTGAATCGTAGGTCTGACGAAAAGGTCACTGTGGAAACTTTTGTTTGTTAGTTCAAGGTCCACCCACCCACCAAGTTTGAGCTCCATAGAGGCAATTTGAAATTTCTACCTTTTTTGACCTATGACCTCTTAATCGTAGGTCTGACGAAAAGGTCACTGTGGAAACTTGTATTTGTTAGTCCAAGGTCAACACACCCACCAAGTTTGAGCTCCATAGGAGCAATTTGAAATTAGACTTCAATTGGACTTGTCTTGACCCGGTCGTTGACCTTTGACCTTAAAAGATATAAACTGGTTCGGGCAATTTGAAATTTTTACCTTTCTTGACCTATGACCTCTTAATCGTAGGTCTGACGAAAAGGTCACTGTGGAAACTTTTGTTTGTTAGTTCAAGGTCCACTCACCCACCAAGTTTGAGCTCCATAGAGGCAATTTGAAATTTCTACCTTTTTTGACCTATGACCTCTTAATCGTAGGTCTGACGAAAAGGTCACTGTGGAAACTTGTATTTGTTAGTCCAAGGTCAACATACCCACCAAGTTTGAGCTCCATAGGAGCAATTTGAAATTAGACTTCAATTGGACTTGTCTTGACCCGGTCGTTGACCTTTGACCTTAAAAGATATAAACTGGTTCTTCCTCATACCAAGATACACCCACCCACCAAGTTTGAGGAACGCGCGACCCCCAGTCTCCGAGAAAAGAGGCGGACAGACAAACAGACACACAAACAAACAGACAGATTCTGGTGAATTATAGTAAGATACCGTACTTCAAGCTCTTTAATACTGGTCTCCATTAATTATTGAAATAAAAGTTCATAGTTGCGCCCTCAAAACTGCATCCTGTAAATAAGGTTGGGAAACCCTGCTGTTGAGGCGCCACCATATTCAGGACATTTGCAGATGCTGTAGCCGTAGCTGTGCCTGTAGTTTGAGCGGTTGTCAAGGTTGTAGGACTCTGTCTTTGAACAATCTGGCCTGCAATTGGTGGTTGATACACTGGCATTCTGCTGCTGTTAGATGGCACTTGTTGCGGCATCCTGTATGGCACTTGTTGCGGCATCCTGTATGGCACTTGTTGCGGCTTCCTGTATGGCACTGGTTGCGGCTTCCTGTTTGGCACTGGTTGCGGCATCCTGTTTGGCACTGGTTGCGGCTTCCTGTTTGGCACTGGTTGTGGCATCCTAACAGATGGTGCTATATTGGGTTGTTGATTTGAAGGTGTGTCTGGAGGTGCTGATATGGTGTGAGGTGCCTGCTTTCTACTGAATTTAGATACGTGTAAGGCCTCTGACATCTCCCGTTTCTGGGAATCAGACGCATCACTGCAGTAAGATCTTAGGCTATTGATGTTCCGATGACCTGAAAGACTGCAGATGATACGGTCTGACACACCAGCAGCATTCAGGACCCTGATGGCGGTAGCTCTTATTGAGTGGTTGGTATATATCTGGGACAACTTGGCATCCAGTGAGATTTCTTTCATGGTATTGCCTATTGTATTATGCCCCAGAGGGCAATTGTTGTACCAAATTGGGTCATGCGAGTTAACATTCTTCTTGGGTTGCTGATAGAGAGCATGACATTTGGGATGGAGTTTAGAGAGGTACAGTTTATATGCCTGTACTGGACATTGTGCATCATTTGTGGCATACAGTTTCTTCTTGCGATTGTATTGCTCATTTACTGTGGCTGGATGATTCTTCTCATGTTCATTACAAGTTGGAGTTAGATACTCATTTCCCAACCCGTCTACTTCACACTTGAAGGAATCTTTATTTAAATCCCTCAGGCCCTCCCTGCCCCGCCTGCAAAACATGAATTGCAGGCTAAAGAACACCAGACGTTGTAGTGAAACTGGGTTCTTGGTTGAGAGCGTGTCGCCAGCGAACAGCTTGTCTAGATCTTCTTGGGAGATTGCTGCATGTGACTTGGTTATATCATGTCCCTCTCTTTTCATTTTCTTGAGAGAGCCATCAAATACATTGTTGGCATTGCTATAAACTCCTCATTATGCATAATGTTGATTGTTCTTGAAAATGGTGGTGATGAGATATGTCTCTGGATACCAGATCTGATATTGCATAAGCTTGATTTAGAATAGGGATCTCCATTTGTTTTGCGTACTTCTCCGTAGAATTTCCGCAATAGTGTTGCCAATTCTGCTACTGGCAGCTTTTCAAAATCTTGCGGCAGGTTGCTTTCCTTACACCAATCTGTACAACAATAAATAAGAAACAAAAGAAAACTTACCAAATAGGCCTACATTGTATTAAGACTAGGCCTGGCATTTTCGGTAATTTTGTACCCGGTACCACGCATTTTTTTTTTTTTTGAAGTTTTTTTTGGTTTTGTAGTGTCCCTGGACCTAGACCTAAATGCTAGGATCATTCATGGTTGACCTAAAAAATAAAAAAAAAAAAAAAAAAAATTCAAGATATTTTGTATTTTTAATATGAAAATCGATACTTTGTATTCATGTCATACTCTATTAATGATTTCAAAATGCATTCAAATTCAATGCATTTTGAAATCATTAATAGACTATGACATGAATACAAATTATCAATTTTCATATTAAAAATACAAAACATCTTGAAAAAAATTTTTATTATTTTTTTTTAAGGTCAACTATCATTTAGGTCTAGGTCCAGGGACACTACAAAACCGAAAAAATAAAAAACTTTTTTCTTTTTTTTTTTTTTTAAATTTGGTACCGGGAGGGTATTTCCTACCGGGTAATGTAATCTCGGCGGGTACCGTTTACCCGACCGAAAATGCCAGCCTTAATTAAGACCACTATTAAGTCCAATTAGTATTATTTAGGGGTTCATTCATATATTTTCATGACTAAACGGCATTTTTTGTTGCATTTTGATGATGCTATTCTAGAAAAAAAGGGTCATTGGGTAAGCCGCGAGCAAACAAAGGGGGGTCGTTGGGTAGCCGCAACTAAAAAAAGGGGGGTCATCGGGTATGGCTTTTAAAAAAGGGGGTCATCGAGTATAGTCGACTTCAAAAGAGGGGGGGCCTATTGACAGGCACATACCGTCACTTCCAAAGTTGAGTGCCCACCCCCCCCGGGCCCAAAACAAACCCCTCCGATAGTCACACAATAACCTCTATAAAACAGATAGCACACAGTTATTATTGTCTTTAGAAATCATCATTGATACCAGTACCGTATATGACAAATTAATTGTAATTTTATTGATTGTTGTTGTTGTTGTTGTTGTTGTTGTTGTTGTTGTTGTTGTTGTTGTTGTTGTATAGGTTGTTTTGTTATTCAGTTGTTTTGTTATTCAGTAATTTTATAATGTTGTTGTTGTTGTTGTTGTTGTTGTTGTTGTTGTTGTTGTTGTTCTGTTGTTGTTGTTCTGTTCTATTGTTGTTGTTGTTGTTGTTGTTGTTGTTGTTGTTGTTGTTGTTGTTGTTGTTGTTGTTGTTGTTGTTGTTGCTGCTGCTGTTGCTCGCATTTTCTTTGGATGGTCGTGAATATCGATGTCAATTATTTTGAACTCTCACTCTGTTGTGTGGAAAATTTGTACGACCCCCTTTCTGTGTATAAATTGATAAGTCAATTAAAAAAATACGATCCCATATTTTGGTGTAAAAATTCTATGACACCCCCCCCTATATTAAATCATGACCCTCTTCTGAAGATAATAATTAATTTACAGCGTCCTATTTTTTTTTATGTTTCTGTGTTTTTTATTTTTTTTTTTTATGATGGTTGCTGGTATTATTTTTTATAATGCACGAACATGAAATAATGTGTTCTGGTGTTTTTACCACAATATCAGTAAAAAAAAAAAAAAAAGATCAGCGTGATCACTGATACCATTTTAGATGATCTATGCTGATACTGATTGAGGAAATTCCTTTGAAAGTGAATCCCTGCCCGAAGTATGATTGAAAGATACATTTGTACAATAAAAAATGGTTGTGTACAATAACAAATGGTTGTGTATCAGGTGTGAGATATTGTACCAGGTCATGCATGTGTATGCGCGTATATCGCGTACGTGCTGCTCAGCGCAGACTACATGTAAACAAAATTCTGACTATGACTCGATCCAGAGGGAAAAACATGTGGAATATTTCTGGGAATGGCATGCATAATTTGTAAGGTAAATAAATTATATGAAACTTAAAAACCTTGTGTCATTGATCTGTTGTTTACCTTTGAATAGGCGGACTGCCCAAGCAGTGCTATCAACTGTCTTTTTTCTCATGTCTTGCTTGCTCAAGACGTTGTAGCTCTGCCTCCGTTGTTGAGGCGAAGCGCTTCGGTCTCACGGGGCTAGGCCGGCTATCATTGGGGAGTTTTGCCGGCGTTTCTGCTGCTGGTGCTGCAGGTACTCGCGCTTGTTCTTCGGCCTCTATGGTCTCTAGCTGAAATATGAGGTCATTTGTGATGTCATCAGGCACTGTATCCCATAAGGAATTAGAAGTGAGGTTGAAACCTGGCAGCACATCCACAGATTCCGCTGTAATATCGTCATCCATGATGAAGAAAATTTCAAAACGCCCCCCGGGGGGGCCACTCAAATATGAGAGTGTACGCATGCGTGACCAAATTTTTTTTCGAACCCCCCCTAAACAAGTTTTCCTCTGTGAGCAAAATGACCCCCTAAGCAAGTTTTGAGCGCGCTTACCCCAAACAATTGCCCCCTAAACAAGTTTTTGTCTAATTTTGACCCCCTAAACAAGTTTTTGTCTAATTTTGACCCCTAAACAAGTTTTTGTCTAATTTTGACCCCTAAACAAGTTTTTGTCTATATGTGACCCACTTTACAAGTTTTGATGGATTTTGACAAATTGAACAATTTTTTGTAGGCCTAAACTTGCCATTGAACACTAAGTCTACCGGATATACCCCCCCCCCCCTCCGGCGATCCGGTATACCATACCACTTTAAAATATAAATAATGACATTGACACAATGAATTCAGAGTGTAGGCCTATACGTACCATGAGGTCTTTCAGATTCGTAGCTTGTTACATGAATCTGATTGGATTCTCGTAAAGTTTTGTGAGAATATAAAATACCAATACACAGCGTAAGTTATCCAGAGGCAACATTATTAACAGTATTCACATCGTAGTTGGTTCCGAATTCGGCACCTAAAGTTGATTATCGTGTCCCGGTATTGTCTTTTCATGCTTTCTACTGCAAATATAATTTCCTAATGTAATCCAGAGAAGGGGAACTCACAAATCTACCAGCAGGAGTAGTAAATAATGTGAGGAATCTATAATAAAGGTCCTAAAAATCTTTTGAAATTCATGATATTTTCGTTTGTCTCCCGTTTGTCCACTGAACTATATACCCATCACAATTTTATATGACGTCATTAATTATAATCAATATGCACGTTTTTTTAAAATCTAAACGGTATTTTACATAGAAGTACGAGGCCATGGTTAAATCACATGGAATACGTCATGAAATATATTTGCATAACATAGTGACACTTTAGGTTTGGATACTGAACGGGAATTCCGCACTGGAATAAAAAATAATTCGAATCGGAGTTTCAGCAGATTTGAAAAGCGGACTAAAATGGTACCCTAAATGCGTTACAAACGATTTTAAAACTACCCCTTTTCATGAAAATCGCCGCTTTTTACCCCTTAACGCACGCGCCAGAACGCGCCCAACCAAGAAAAAACACCCCTTTTCACGCGTTTTTTTGGTCACGCATGCTTACATCATTATATTTGAGTGGCCCCCCCCCCCGGGAAAACGCCTTCGTTCTTGGAATTTCGTTTAGGCGCCGATTAATTTTAATCAAAATTACGAAGAAATCAATCATTTAAGAAAAATATTAATCTGAGTAATCGTAATGATCATTCAAAGAATATCTGTTTCAAATGGGAGACATGGCTAATGTTATTTTTGTGAAAGGACCCTTATTTGAGTACATTTTGTGTGTATTTGTGTTTCGCTATCGTTTGTTTTTGTTTTCTGAAGGCGATCGCCATTTTGTATTTACCGCTGTCAAGATTCGCCAAATATTATCCATGTTCGGGGCCCCAATTAAGTGAGCAAATGCATGTAGCAATGTGCTGTCAACAAATCGCCACACGCGGAGGTCTTTTATAAGCGTGTGATACGCACTTTGAGGTCAATTGTGAGATATTAATGACTCCAAACTGCGTTCGCGTTCAGTGCAAATAATCTGTTTTAATTGGATCATACATAATACATATATTCATGAGGTTATGAATTGTCCTTCAATGCGCTCATCTACACAGCGATGTTTACTATGTGACGATCTGTCATGGTGTTGCTAATTTTTGACGTAATGTCCAGGCCAATTTCATTGATGACATTTGTAATGGTTGTGACATAGTCATCTGCAAAGGCACCAGCTTGATTGCGAAGACCCACAAGAAATGTTTTGCTGCCTGATGACAGCTCCACCTCTGTAACATGTCGCCCCCCTCTGTCTGTCGTCCCATCATATTTTAAAGTCAAGTTAGTTGATGTTTTATAATTGTATCCTTTATGTCTTTATTAGCTAAAGCTTTAATTTCCGATGCGATCCTTGACTGTGTGGCTGTTGATGGCAGAGGACCCTCCAACTGCATAGCTGTAACTCCTTCTACAACAAGTTTAATTGCCTTGCTGACATTTTTCTCTTCTAGGCCTAAGTTTTGCAGGAACATTGATGCTGCTTTCATTTTAGGATTTATCCTCTCACCATCTGCTCTTGTCGATAACTTCATTTCTTCTCCATCAACCTGTCTTCAATTTCTGTAATGACTGCTTCCAATTTTTCCTCCTTTAGATTTGTAATGGTCTTAAGTGAACTTGACAATGCGTCAGTTGTAACTTGATGAACATGTTTGGAAATTCCTGGTCTCTTTATGACAATCTGTGGTCTCTTCTCTCTTTTCGCCGCCTGTGCTTTGGCCTTCCAAAGACGTAAAGCTTTGTTCTTCCTTGAAATTACGTTTTTTTTAAACCTAGATGATGATGTGCATTCTTTGAGCTTCATTTGACCATCTCTGTAAGCATGTCCGAGTCTCATATTTTCTTTCTCAAGAGTGGATAACTTAACCTGAAGCTCATTGTTTTCCTTCTCAACATTGTCCAACTTTACCTGCAGATCACTGTCACTGTCTGTACTAGGGTTTACATGTATGTTCTCAAGTTCATCTAATTTTACCTTCTTCGCTAGTGGTGATGGAAATTGTTTGGACCTATAAAGGTCTGTCAACAAACTGCAATGCAGATCTCTTTTTCTTCACCTTTTGGTTTCTTTCTTGGTGTTGCAAGTTGTTTTTATCCTTGCTATCAAGGTACTAAAAGTACCCTGCTGAAGATTTGGCAAGTTGTATGCCTTGCTCACAGCTGATAAAAATTGATTGAAATTCACTGAATGCTTTGCAACTGCAACATAAGTGTTTAGTTCAATTAATACCATTTGTGATTCCACAGACTAACTGCAAGCTTACTAATCTAGTTATCTACTGCTAAAGCTATCTACTACTGCAGAATACATACTATCTACTGCTAAAGCTATCTACCACTGCTGAATTTGTAAGAATTAAAAAAAGATCAACACTTACTTTCATGTTCGGCATCTCATCTGCATCACACAGGACCTTTGTTGTTAGTTGGGGAAAAAGTAAACGTCAAGCTACTGGGTTATTATCACCATTAACTTACTTTGGAAAAACATTTTGGGCATATTACAAGGTTTAATCCCCATCATCAAAGAAATCAGTGCGCATGTAAAAAATGAAAGAAAAACATGTGTTACAAAATACAAACTATCAAAATAGAGAACAGTAATGTTATTCTGAACTGGAAAATAAATAACATCATCATAGCCTTAATTACCAACTTATGTTAAGAATGAGACCATCATCACCTTAAATTAATACAATCAGCATCATCTTAAAAATAAAATCACATAAACCAAGTCACCATGATCACCTTAAAATGTTGACCCCCATCAACACCTTCAAAGTAAAATCGTCACCTCAAAATATTAAGTCATCTCACGCTTTAACAAATAATTTAACATGTTTATAAAATAATCAAGATTATTCTTTACACTTTAAACTTTTAAAATTAATAAATTATAAATTTACAAATAAACAAATAAGTCAAAAATTAAATAAAAATGATTGATTTTCAAATGCCCACATAGGCATTTGTGGACACAAAGTCAGGACCTGTTATGACTTTGATCTCTCTATGATAATGTACTTCTGAGACTGAGGTATATACCGGTACTTAAATTGAATCATGATACTACTAACAAATGTTTTCAGCACAACAAAATACCTTTGAAAGTTTTAATGTTGACTGTGGTCTGTTGTTTTAATGTTTTCTCATTCCTTGCATTCTCAGTGTCAATTATGTCATCTTCGCTGAGTTTAGCCTAACAGTTCAATCTAGCCTGAGTCTGCATGGTTTAACGTTGCTGTTTTAAAATCAGAACAGATAAAAAATGAGCTTAGAAATAGTTCCTATATACTTTCAAGATTCCTTCATATTTTTTTACATATATATTGGTGGTAAGGTCATTCTATTTTTTTTGTTGCTATAATTAATGTAGGCCTGTGGCTTCAATATCATGCACTGTTGTAGTTGAACATTCATTTGCATATAAACAGTACTTCTGATTTTACAGATTTTTCAAGTTTGCCCCTATGAACTAGGAAAGAAAAAAGCAAGGTACACCAACTTGATGTGGGGAAACAAATAAAATGCAGACTAGACAGTACGCAGGGGGACAAAAACAGCAAATGTAGGCATAAGAAGTAGGCAAAGTTAGATAGCCAACAATTACCAGTTCCAAGGCCCACAGAAGTGCTGCACCTGCAAAAACAACAAGGTTCAATGGTAATACAAAACTGCACTAGAACAAGTGATGAAAATCACTGTGCATATAAACAGACACGCTAAACCAAACATCCAGAGTAGGCACAAAAATAGGCAAAGTTCGATGGCCAAAAATTGCCAATTCCAGAGCCCACAAAAGTGTCCGGAAAACAGTACACTGTAAGTGATGAAAATCACTGTGTACATAGCAGTCAAACAACACCAAACAGACAAAAAAAAAAACCACCAACGCTTTCGAGCAGATAAACTGCTCTTCTTCAGGGACAGACAACAAAATATAAAGCAAACAACAAGAACTACATGCTGTAGTTTAAAAACAAATTCATGTCAAAAATTGAAGGCAAGTTCAAATTGAACTAAGTAGCAAATAAAGACAGCAAACTCAGAGCAAAATAAGCTGTGTCTTCTCTCAGTGAGAGCGAATTCACTACGAACTAGCCTAAACTTATTTATTTCTATGCTATTAGAATAATTTAATAAAACTAGTACCATTGGCATGTTTGTCATTATGTACAATGTTCCAGCTTGGTTTGCGATTGGAACCATGATCACTTGTTGTTGGGTGATTATCTCTTTTCAGTGTCAGTTTGATATTTGATACTGTAGTTCCTATAATTTTTGTAGAAAAAAATACAAATTGAGAATTAGGTTGCAAAATTAAGTCTGATGCACCGAGTCACAAAGCATACAATGTCATGCATGATCGCGCTCCATCTCTCGACCTATAACTAAGGTGAGCATATTAAGGAATATGTAGTGCACATTCATTATAACATAACAAATAATGAGTGCTTGTTGTCAAAAGGCGGAGTAAGCAAAGTACATTTGTATGCATTGCAATTACTTTTACAGAATTTTTTTTTAAATTTATTTTATTTATATTTTCATTCATTTTACCTGGTTTAGGGGTGATAGATGAAGCAGCCAGTTTGGTTTTGTTACTTGCTCCAAGCGGCCTGGCCTTGTTACACTTACAGTGGCCGGCAGCTGAGCCATCGCCAGTGTCAGTATTGAAAGGACGGCCTGGATCATATAGAGGGCGCTATGGATGGAATAAAATGAAACGACTGAAATCCAAGACTAAGGACTGACTTATGTAGGAAACCTCTGGGTAACTTGATGATCAAATCCCAAAGAGCGACATCTCCATGATGGAGAGGGGGGAAGAGTGCTCGGAGGCAGAACAATAAAAACGACTGAGAAGGACAGGTATTAATTTGATGGCGAACCCAACGGAGAACTTTCACGCCATGAAAAATGGACATCTGACCAACACTCCCACACTATGCCAGAATATATCATAAAACTACAAATCCAAAATTATGGAATGTGAGTGGCGGGGTTACCTTAAGAGGCAAGAGCCTAAAAATGCCTAACTGTGTGACACCAATCAGGAATGACAGGAGGCGCAAACTTAAAGTGCCTACCCTTTTCAAAAACCCAATTTTTCCCTTTTCACCCGCGGGCCTTTTCCGGCACTTTTGCTCGTCTCGGATTGGTCCAGAAGCCGTTTTGGGCCATCAATGTACCAAATAGAGCATGGTGATTGGTCAAAAGTTTAAGACTTTTGACTCACATGATGAAAAACCCTCTCACCGTATCTATAGGTTTGCCACAAGTAGATCCTGGCCGAAATGTACAAAGATCCCCTGAGAAAAATAGATAAAAGACTAAAAACCAATAAAATAAATTAGGAACGAGTTTTAAAGCAAGATTTGGTCAAATTACGCGCCACATATGTCCTGGAATGCCCTATGACAAAAATGAACATCCGCCATCTGTTGGCGAAGGGACTTCCCTAGATGCGGTGAATTGATGCACCGCAATCAGGATGCCTTCGTCAACAGAAGGCGTTCGCTCAAATGTTTATCAATGAAAAATTTAAAAAAATAAAACCAGAGGTGAAATCGCGCGTCTTTGCAATGCCCCCCTCTAAAAAAATCATTTCGTCCTCGAAATACTTCTGGCAAGACCTCGAATACGGTAGCTCTTTAAGAGTTCTGAAAGAAACCAACAGACAATAATATGTATTTATGTGAGTTTTTCCACCATTTCATAATACAGGCATCCCATGCGACCAAATTTCTCCTCAGTTTAAATAGAGGGAATTATGCCCCCATGGTTTCACTTGACACAACCAGTGCACCTAGGCAAATGTATAAAAAGGATACCAAAATTTTACTAAAATTTGTATTTCCCATCCTTAGTCTTTTCTCGAGACCTACATTGCACCTTATACATATATCATAAACTAGTATTCACATTATACATATATTTGCATTGTACATAAAGGTATCATGTTACACATTTATCTGCCCTGAACATTTAAAAAAAAAAAAAAAAACCTACATTTTGTTCGGATGGTGATGCCGCGGCTTATACCCGGCACCTTACGGTACTTAAATCCCAATTTTGGGGGAGTATGCTTTTAAAAAAATATATAAAAACACACCTAATTTAAGTGACCAAAATTTTATTTAGACCTAATTTTTGACTTTCAGGATGCTGAAACTAAACCCAGGAATCACTCATACAGTACCGGTAGTGCCTTTGATTCCCATATAAACAAAAATAAATCGGATCCAAAAACACATGTACAATGTACATATGCAGACATGTACACTGTACATGCACACAAGTTTTGATGTCCTTGGGATTTCTAAAAGCCGAAAAGTTTTTTTCTCTTGGGGGATTTTTGAATTTTTATTACTTTACATATGAATAAAATCATGTGGTAAATTTTGCCAACCTTTTCTCTTTTTTTGTATTTTATAGTTTCAAAGCATACATGTAGGAAAAACAAGGCAGAAATTATCAAAACCATTCTTTCTTTCCTTTCTAGGAAGAAAAACTAGAAACACCCCCTCTCCGTCTGCGAAGTGGCGATCAACCTGGCTGCAATATAGTTACGCAATGCAAACTTAAAAACCGGGCAAAACAGACACGCCATTTATCGGTATGACATTTTCATTGATTGGTGCTGCCCTATTTAAGTTTGCACTGAAGTGCCATCTCAATTTGAGTGCGCCGATTTGGATCATGTGCTATTCTAAATGAATTTTTATTTATTCTGGATAAATAGTAAAGTATTAATTACAATTTCAAGCATAGGTGTTTAGGCAAGAAGTACAAGAAGCTGTGTAATTATTAATATTATGACAAACATGCAACTATTTAAGCCACAGGAGCCTTGTATTTTTTAGTGCAAACTCTAATTGAAATCATGCAATGACGTTGCACTAGCTTTTTGTATACAGATCATCCCATACCGTACTAGCAGAGCTTAGTACGGTATGGGTTCCTCGTACTAGCTGCAATAACCAGAGTGTCCAAACAGACGGGGAGAAAAGTAAGTATAGATTTCCTTCCTTTTACCTTTTTTTTTAAAACAAATCCTACAATTTGTAACAGTAAAGGTTGCCAACCTAAAAACCTCTCCTACATGTACAGTATAAAAACACAGTTTATTAATTCAACAATCGGCGTGACGAACATGTCAGTACCACTACCAGTAACAACACAAGTCAATCGTAAACCCTGCAGAATTCCATGTACATTATGTGAATGTGCATGAACCCAAAAGATGCAACATGATGTGGGGCTTATGTTATAAGGAGAGCAATTTATTGAAATATATTGGCAGAAAGAAAAAGAAGATTTTTATATAGGTATAAAATAAAATACCCACAAAACCAAACACCAACTAATTAACCTAAATTAAATTTTTTAAATTTTTAAATCGTCTTTGTATGGCCAAAACAAAGCGGAGCGGTAGAGGACGTCACACGTTCCTCACTTCTGAGCAAAATTAAACTCGGACTCCTCACCCAGGACATAAAAAGAACCCAATGGCCTCACGTAGGAGATAAAATGTGTTAATACTGGCATGAAACTGAATGTTCGTACATTTAAATTTGAATAGGTAAAGAAGAAAAACAAAAGACTTTGCATTTTCCTTTTTTTTTTTTTTTTTTTTACCCCAACTTACCAAATGTGCAATTGCCAAATTTCACTAAAAATAAGAAAAAAAATGACCCGAGCATAATTTTTAAATGACCCCGAATGTTGCTTAACCTCTTTTAGATACAAAAAAAACCCAGCCCCAAAACCCAAAAAACAAAAGGCTGGTAGGAGGACCCTGCCGATTTTCATTTATATATTTTTCTTCCTTACTGCGTTCACGTTATTACCCATATAATTATAATTTAAACCTAAAGCAATTTATACGCTCCGAGATAACCTCGAAGGTGCTTTGATCAGGAAGGTATATCCTCTCCGTGGTAACTTCATAACTGGAGTATCTCCTCGGTCTCTGCCTGCCGGCTCTAGCTGTCTCCATCTCTTCACGGGCACGTTCAATAGCACGGTGGAAGTCTGGCGGCATCCAATTATCTTCACCTTCCAGCATATCCAACAACGAAGGGATAGGCTCCGCCTCTGGGGGTGGGGACTCCTGATGGTTGATGCCTTCTGGTCGGGTCGCTGGGGGTGGGGAATGGGGCTCATTTGCTTGGTCAGTGGGCACAGCGGCCTCTAAAAACTCCAGAAATTCCTCATGGTCGAAGTCGATACTTATGGTATCCTCCTGCTGGGCCGGGAGTGGGACACCAGGGGGGAGGGGGAGGGAGGGGTACGCATCCTCTTCCCTGCGTGCAGGTGTAGGTGTGGATGAAGATGCTCTATTTGTATTGTGGAAGCACGTACGCTCATGGCGCAACAAATGACTACGTTTCCCCGTCTGGTAGCCCTGACAGTATGGGCAGGTGTATTTAGCACTCCTTATGGTCCGATGGGTATGCTTGTGTCTCACAAACTCCTCCCGGAGGTGCGTCTGAAACATACAATTGTAATGTTCGCACACGTACATCGCGCTTCTCTTCTGTCTTAGTGGTTTGACAGGCCTCGGAGCCATTTCTATGGGGAAGGAATAAGGAAACAAAAGAACACCCTGCAGAATTTGGGAGGATCTGGGCCAAGGGGGGAGGAAGGATTTAAAAAAAACCATACTATAAAATGATAAAATATGGGGGGCCAAAGGGAGGTTCGACTATGGGAATGGAGTAGAATGGAGGAATGGTTACCCCACCACCCACACCCGTACAATACCCCATTAAAAATGATTTATAAAAATAAACTAACATCTTGGATGTTAGTTCACACCCTGTCATACCACTACCAGTAACAACACAAGTCAATTGTAAACCCTGCAGAATTCCATGTACATTATGTGAATGTGCATGAACCCAAAAGATGCAACATGATGTGGGGCTTATGTTATAAGGAGAGCAATTTATTGAAATATATTGGCAGAAAGAAAAAGAAGATTTTTATATAGGTATAAAATAAAATACCCACAAAACCAAACACCAACTAATTAACCTAAATTAAATTTTTTAAATTTTTAAATCGTCTTTGTATGGCCAAAACAAAGCGGAGCGGTAGAGGACGTCACACGTTCCTCACTTCTGAGCAAAATTAAACTCGGACTCCTCACCCAGGACATAAAAAGAACCCAATGGCCTCACGTAGGAGATAAAATGTGTTAATACTGGCATGAAACTGAATGTTCGTACATTTAAATTTGAATAGGTAAAGAAGAAAAACAAAAGACTTTGCATTTTCCCTTTTTTTTTTTTTTTAACCCCAACTTACCAAATGTGCAATTGCCAAATTTCACTAAAAAAAAGAAAAAAAAATGACCCGAGCATAATTTTTAAATGACCCCCGAATGTTGCTTAACCTCTTTTAGATACAAAAAAAAACCCAGCCCCAAAACCCAAAAACAAAAGGCTGGTAGGAGGACCCTGCCGATTTTCATTTATATATTTTTCTTCCTTACTGCGTTCACGTTATTACCCATATAATTATAATTTAAACCTAAAGCAAATTTATACGCTCCGAGATAACCTCGAAGGTGCTTTGATCAGGAAGGTATATCCTCTCCGTGGTAACTTCATAACTGGAGTATCTCCTCGGTCTCTGCCTGCCGGCTCTAGCTGTCTCCATCTCTTCACGGGCACGCTCAATAGCACGGTGGAAGTCTGGCGGCATCCAATTATCTTCACCTTCCAGCATATCCAACAACGAAGGGATAGGCTCCGCCGCTGGGGGTGGGGACTCCTGATGGTTGATGCCTTCTGGTCGGGTCGCTGGGGGTGGGGAATGGGGCTCATTTGCTTGGTCAGTGGGCACAGCGGCCTCTAAAAACTCCAGAAATTCCTCATGGTCGAAGTCGATACTTATGGTATCCTCCTGCTGGGCCGGGAGTGGGACATCAGGGGGGAGGGGGAGGGAGGGGTACGCATCCTCTTCCCTGCGTGCAGGTGTAGGTGTGGATGAAGATGCTCTATTTGTATTGTGGAAGCACGTACGCTCATGGCGCAACAAATGACTACGTTTCCCCGTCTGGTAGCCCTGACAGTATGGGCAGGTGTATTTAGCACTCCTTATGGTCCGATGGGTATGCTTGTGTCTCACAAACTCCTCCCGGAGGTGCGTCTGAAACATACAATTGTAATGTTCGCACACGTACATCGCGCTTCTCTTCTGTCTTAGTGGTTTGACAGGCCTCGGAGCCATTTCTATGGGGAAGGAATAAGGAAACAAAAGAACACCCTGCAGAATTTGGGAGGATCTGGGCCAAGGGGGGAGGGAGGATTTCCAAAAAACCATACTATAAAATGATAAAATATGGGGGGCCAAAGGGAGGTTCGACTATGGGAATGGAGTAGAATGGAGGAATGGTTACCCCACCACCCACACCTGCATAATACCCCCTAAAAAATGATTTATAAAAATAAACTAACATCTTGGATGTTAGTTCACACCCTGTCATGAAAACATTTACAGTTGTATCCATTAAATTTTGCCTTCCACAATAAACGTATAAATTTTGGAGGTAAATACATGTATATAATCATATACATGTGCAAAAAAAAAAAAAATTCATGCACTGGCATTTTGTCGCCACCGCAATCTTTCAGCTGTAATGTATTTGTACATGCAAAAACAAGAACATTTTTATATACAATTTTTTTTTATTGGTATTTTACACTGCCTTCACTCATTGAATAGGTAAAGAAGAAAAACAAGAAAAACTCGCAGGGCTCCTTACCAGCGTATCCAAAGACTTTGCATTTTTAAATCAAACCCCCAACCTACCAAATGTGCAATTGTCAATTTCACTAAAAAAAAGGACAAAATATGACATGAGCATAATTTTTAAATGACCACCCGAATGTTGCCTAACCTCTTTTTGACACACACACAAAAAAAAAAAAACCAAAGACAATAGGCTGGTAGGAGGACCCTGTCGATTTTCATTTATATATTTTTCTTCCTTACTACGTTATTAACCATATGATCACAACTTAAACCTAAAGCAGATTTATTCTTTCAGAGATGACCTTGAATGTACTTTGGTCTGCCAGATAAATCCTTTCTGTGGTCACTTCGTAGTTGGTGTATCTCCTAGGCCTCTCCCTGCCTGCTCTGGCCGTCTCCATCTCTTGACGGGCGCGATCAATTGCTCGATGGAAATCCGTGGCATCCAATTATCTTGGCCCTCCGCATATCCAACAACGGCGATGGGCTCAGCCTCTGGGGCGGGGACTCATGATGGTCGATGCCTTCCGGGTCGCTTGCTGTCGCTGGGGTGGGGAACGGGTTCCTTGGCTTGGGCAGTGGGCACAGCGGCCTCTAAAAACTCCAGTAATTCATCATGATCAAATCAATACTTAAACTATCCTCTTGCTGGGCCGGGAGTGGGACACCACGGGGGAGGGGGAGGGAGGGATAAGTATCCTCTTCCCTGCGTGTAGGTGTAGGTGCTGTGGCGGAGGAAGATGCTCTATTAGCATTGTGAAATACATAAAATAATAATTTAAAACGCTGGCGGTCTGCCCCAAATACTCGCACTTGCAGCTGACGTCTGTTTGTATAAACAGACGATAATTCACAAGCTTGTTTCACAAACGTCTGTGCTACTGCTAGGCCTAAGTTCTGCAGGAACATTGATGATGCTTTCATTTTAGGATTTATTCTCTTACCATCTGCTCTTGTCGATATCTTCATTTCTTCTCCATCAACCTGTCTTCAATCTCTGTAATGACTGCTTCCAATTTTTCCTCCTTAAGATTTGTAATGGTCTTAAGCGAACTTGACAATGCATCAGTTGTAACTTGATGAACATGTTTGGAAATTCCTGGTCTCTTTACCACCCTCTTTATGACAATCTGTGGTCTCTTCTCTCTTTTCGCCGCCTGTGCTTTGGCCTTCCAAAGACGTAAAGCTTTCTCCTTCCTTGAAATTACGTTTTTTTTTAACCTAGATGATGATGTGCATTCTTTGAGCTTCATTTGACCATCTCTGTAAGTCTGTCTGAGTCTCATATTTTCTTTCTCAAGAGTGGATAACTTGACCTGAAGCTCATTGTTTTCCTTCTCAATATTGTCCAACTTATGCAGATCACTGTCACAGTCTGTCCTAGGGTTTATATGTATGTTCTCAAGTTCATCTAATTTTACCTTCTGGGAAGATTGGATTACAGCATGGTTAAAGGAAACAAAAGAAGCCACACCCTCCGCCCACCACACCCTCCGCCTCCACCATACCTTACACTCCACCACACCCACTCCACCACTCCTCGTCCTCCTCCTCCATCACACTCCACCCCCACCACATCCTGATTTGGTGTTCTGAAAATTAATTGTTAGATATAAGTAGGTTAGGTATGAATCAACAATTATAGGTTAATCAATGCATATCACTTGTTGGGAATGCAAATTTACAAAATAATGCACACATACCGATTACATGCCAAAACAAGTGTACAGGTGAACTGAACAAAGAAATATGATTTCAAGAGATAATAAAAATCCTGATTAGAAGAATGTACTCAATGATGTTATGTTAACCCTTCCCTTCCCTTCTACAAAAGTGTAGTGTTATTAGAACATAAACCATGTACTGAAGTGACATAGGGGTTGAACTTCTGCAAACTCCTGTTGGAAATATCTTGTTGAGGTCTTGATGTTGGAATGGGAGCTTGTGTTTGGGGACTGGGGTCTTGTCTTTGTTTGATTTTAAAATGCCCATAGAGCTGTTCCCCATCCTTGCAGTCAATATTTGTTTATATTCATCATATAACTTCGACTAGTTTATAGCGTTGGTCAAATCCATGTTGATCACTTTCAAGTAATCATTAAAGAATTTTAAAGCGTATTTGATCTGGTTTTTGGTATTTTTGCTGTCCGCTCCATCAACAATTCCTGAGATCGTCAAAATTGTTCCTGTCACTTCTTAGCAGGCTTTTAAGCTCATGTGTCTCTAGGTATTCAAATGCGTGGTCTTGGCCATTGTCCGCAAACATTCTGAAATTATAAAACAGAACAATTTAAGTTCAGCATGTTTTACTTGTGCATGTAGGCCTAGATGCTGAGGATGACAATGCAAAAAATCAGAACCCTCAGCCAGGTATACAACCGGGGTATACAACTGCACATGGGGAATTAAACTATGCAGGAAATGGTATTTTACAACGTTTCTTTTATATCTTCACTTTTTCAGACGAAAAGTTCATGAAATTTTTGGAAAAATTATAAAAAAAACTTTTAAAAAAAAGTTATACGGTCGGGACTGCCGAGACGGTCGGTCAGACGAGGACAAGCAAACAACTTCTTTTTTTTTTTTTTTTTCTCTACACCAAGTAACTCTTGGATGTATACCTTGGTTATATCTTCATTAATAAGATGAAATTTTGTGTTTGTTTGCATGCAGTTGTTAACACGACAATGGTCTTCAAGCTTTACCTTTTGGGCTGGGACTGCTGTGCTGTCATCAGGTGCAGGAGCAGGGTTTTGCCACTTACGTTGACAGCTTCTGCAAATACAATCAGTGTCTCTTACACCAAGCTGTCTTAAGTTGTTAACCATCTGCTCATGATGTGGTAGTGAATGTGCAATGTGCCAATATCTATCTTTTGACTTGTGGCGTACAGCACAGGGCCCTCGAGCACACTCGGGATGTAGTTTGTTACATGCGCTAACTGAAGCCATTTAAATAGGAATGTCAACATGTATATGGTGTTCCTGACCTGTTATTTTGTGGTTAACCTCCTATGGTGGCTGGGAACTGTCTGGTTAATATTGAGAAATAGAACTTGGATGAAACGGCATGAATTGAAGCCTCACCAAGGCAGGTGAAGGAATAGGGGTACCATCTGGAACCCGGGGATCTGGAACACATGATTTGCCGATAGCTACGCTCATCACTTCTCCCTTTATATGGTATAAATTCCCAATAAAAAAATTGGGAAATGCCATGATTATTAATACTGAAAAATCCTGTTGTTATTGTTATTTACAACTAGGCAGATGGTAAACAATCACACAAAAATATACTCAATAATTATTATTATAATGCATGAATGAATATTCATGATGAGTGCTTAATTACTGCAGTAGCTAGTCACAGAATTGGGATAAGCATTTATTCCAGATAGCTGGGCATTAATGCTGTTTCATACCAATCCTGCATAATAACTGAAAAATATATTCAAATAAACTTACATAACGCATCTAATAACATTACTAATAACACGTCACATCAATGATTTGATCAAATTAATTTAGAAGTATTAAAATATTGCAAAATTATATGATTTTATGTGAGAGATTCTTAGCATTCAAGAACAGATCAAGTGAAACATTTGATGCCTCCATATGCATTCACTGTGCTGTTAGTTGTTTACCATCCTGGCTGCCATCTTTGATGTCAATAATCCATGTACCTGTGCAATGAAATGTAAGGTCAACAAATTATTATAATGATGCACTCACTGTTGGTCTCCTTCATTTTGCAATGTGAAAATGTTGCTACCCCTTAAGGGCAGACTTACATGGTGTTCTCTGTCAAAGGCAAGATTGATTCTGCTCACGCTAATGTATCTCTTCCTCAATTCCTTCATCACACTTTCCTAATTTCCAAAGAAAATACAAAAGGGCCTATGTTAGAACAAATTGAAGATAACATTTGTCTCAGGACTGAAGTAAATTTCAATTTCAGTGTTGACCAGGCCAATATTTTACTAATCTAATCAGAATATTTGTCAACCTGGGATGTCATCCACCAATAAAAGTCACGACTAAAATTAATTAATTGCTAACGGCCTAAATTGGTATATATCATTACATTAATTAATGACATTCCTTTTTTAAAAAACAGTTTAGAAGTGCATATAAACTTTTTAATATCTTAAGCCAAGTAAAATAAATAAGTAAAGGAAAAAAAAGTATAGTAACAATTTTTTTCCAACATTTTCCAGATTAGCATGGTTGGTTGGTTAATAACAAAGAAACAACTTTTTTGTGTGTCATTTACATTTGTCTACTGATTCACATCATAATGCATTTAGGTAATCTTCCTCACTGTTCAATTCAACATCACAGACAGCACACTTATCACTGTTAGGCAAAAAACAAATTGTTTGCTTGTCCATAGATCACTTTCACAAGTTGGGTCGGTCGATCGGGAAAAGTTTTGTTAATACAAAAGTATAATATAAGGCAGAACCCCACCTTTGATATCTTTTACAAACAGAAGTGCATCTAAATAATAAAAGTAGGTTGTTCCAATTTCAATCCGATCCGTCTCCCACCTGCTCGTCCCAACAAACTCCAGGACCTGCACGGCATACGGCCCGGCCGTGAAGGTTTGACCGGGCCACAGACGGTGGACCCGGATGGTGGTGCCTCCTCCTCCATGGAGGGTAAACATTTCACCATTTCCGACCTCCCGGCCATCCACCAACACCGGACCCACCTCTGTAAGGGCGCGTATGCCGCGCAGTCCTACCTCCACCTTCTTCTCTCCCACTCTGTACCTCTTCCTGTCGCCACCCTCGCCCTCCTCTTGAGCTACCCGCTTCCTACTCCCCTTTATGCCATCCACCTCTTCCTCCGAGTCGCTCTCATTAAACCAATGTTCCAACTTCTCCTTCGTCTCGTCTACCTCCGTTCCGCTACCCTTGCTCTCCTGCCTCGTTACTTTCGCCTTTGTCCCTTTTCCTCGCGCTCCCTCCCTACTCTCTGACCCCTCTACCTTCTTCAGCTCCCTGTCTAGTCTCTGATCCATCAAAGCCTGTTCTAAATCCCTTCCTTCTTTTTCCTTTTCCTTTGCTTCCTCTTCTTTATTTCTCCTAACTTGCTCAGCCTCTTCCTCCTTCTCCTTCCTTTCCTTTTCTTTCCGGACCTGCTCTTCCTCCTTTCTTTGCTTTTCTCTCTTTTATCTTTTTCGAGCTTGTTCCGCTTCTTTTGCTTTTCTTTCCTTCTCCTTTCTGGCTTGTTCTTTCTCTTTCCTTTGCTTTTCTTTCTCCTTCCTAGCTTGTCCCGCCTCTTTCTCCTTTTCCCTTTTGGCCTGTTCTTTCTCTTTCTCCTTCCTTTGCTTTTCTTTCCTAGCTTGTTCCGCCTCTTTTTCCTTTTTGGCTTGTTCTTTCTCTTTCTCCTTTCTTTGTTTTTCTTTCTCCTTGTCTCTTCGATCTTGTTCTGCCTCTTTCTCTTTCCTTTCCCTCTCATTGTCCTTTCTTTCCTCCTCCTCCTTTTCCTTTCTAACTCGCTCGCTCTCTTCCTCCTCTCTGGCGTGTTCCGTGTCTTTCTTGGCCTGTTCTTCCTCTTTCTCCTTCCTTTGCTTTTCTAGCTTGTTCCACCTCTTTTTTCCTTTTTGGCTTGTTCTTTCTCTTTCTCCTTTCTTTGTTTTTCTTTCTCCTTGTCTCTTCGATCTCGTTCTGCCTCTTTCTCTTTCCAGCGTATCCAAAGACTTTGCATTTTCAAATCAAACCCCCAACCTACCAAATGTGCAATTGTCAATTTCACTAAAAAAAAGGAGAAAATATGACATGAGCATAATTTTTAAATGGCCACCCGAATGTTGCCTAACCTCTTTTTGACACACACAAAAAAAACACACCCAAAGACAATAGGCTGGTAGGAGGACCCAGTCGATTTTCATTTATATATTTTTCTTCCTTACTACGTTATTAACCATATGATCACAACTTAAACCTAAAGCAGATTTATTCTTTCAGAGATGACCTTGAATGTACTTTGGTCTGGCAGATAAATCCTTTCTGTGGTCACTTCGTAGTTGGTGAATCTCCTAGGCCTCTCCCTGCCTGCTCTGGCCGTCTCCATCTCTTGACGGGCGAGATCAATTGCTCGATGGAAATCCGGTGGCATCCAATTATCTTGGCCCTCCGGCATATCCAACAACGAAGAGATGGGCTCAGCCTCTGGGGGCGGGGACTCATGATGGTCGATGCCTTCCGGTCGGCTTGCTGTCGCTGGGGGTGGGGAACGGGGTTCCTTGGCTTGGGCAGTGGGCACAGCGGCCTCTAAAAACTCCAGTAATTCATCATGATCGAAATCAATACTTAAACTATCCTCTTGCTGGGCCGGGAGTGGGACACCACGGGGGAGGGGGAGGGAGGGATAAGTATCCTCTTCCCTGCGTGTAGGTGTAGGTGCTGTGGCGGAGGAAGATGCTCTATTAGCATTGTGAAAATAAGTACGCTCATGGCGCATCAAGTGACTTCTTCTCCCTGTCTGATATCCCTGTACTTTGCGCTTCTGATGCTGCGATGGGTTTGTTTGTGTCGCACAAATTCCTCCCGGATGTGCGTTTGGAACATGCAACTGTAATGTTCACACGCATACATCCTGCTCCTCTTCTGTCGCAGTGGCTTGACTTGCTTCGGAGCCATTACTATGGGGAAGGAATAAGGAAACAAAAGAAAACCCCGTAAACATTTGGGAGGATTTGTGCCAAATGGGAGGGAGGATTTCTGAAAGGAGGGGGTTCTAATATGCCGAATTCGCCATCTTGTGGATTGTCAACAAAATGACCTTGTATTATTGTTTCACTGTTGCCTGGTACGATCATATTTTGACTAACTGCGACACGATAACAGTGATCATGGTCATCATCCTCATCGTCTGAATAAGGAAAATTTGGTAATGCATCCAAGAAAAGTTTCCTTTCCCCCATATCTATACAACAAGCATGGGTTTTCAGAAAATCATAGCCAAGTATTCCATCCAAACTTATATCAGCTACCCACACAGTTTGGATGGTGGTTTGGTCATCAATTTCTAAAGTGAATGGGCCTTGGCCATAACAAACAAGGCTTTTGCCATCAGCTAATGCCATTTCAATTTCGCTCTTATTTAAAAGAGGGTGTGCTTCAGTACGAATCTTGTTGTACATGTCCCGACTGATGATTGTGACAGTGGAACCTGTATCAATTAAGAACGACAGTGGCTCATTTTGAACTTTTCCTTGGACATATATACCGTCTGTTTCAGTGCTAATAATTGCTCTACTTTCCTTAATTTTGGGCCCTTCATTATCACAAATGGTAACCGAGCTCTGACCCTCGACGTCGGTACGTTCTCGTTTCCCTGTTTGTGAAGGGACTTCCCTAGATGCGCTGAATTGATGCACCGCAATCGGGATGCCTTCGTCAACAGAGGGCATTCGCTCAAATGTTTATCAATGAAAAATTTAAAAAAATAGAAATTGCGCGTCTTTGCAGTATTGATGTGGATTGTGGTATAGATTCGCCGATAGCTGCGATCACTTCTCTCTTTATGTCATATAAATTATAAAAAATTGGGAAATGCCATGATGACTTTTAGTACTGAAAAATGCTATTATTATTGTTATTTACAACTAGACAGATGGTAAAGAATCGCATAAAAATATGTTCAATAATTCTAATAATGCTTGAGTTAATGTTCATAAGGAGTGCTGAATTACTCCAGTAGCCAGTTATGGGATGGCTTTTATTAATGTTTGAAATAATTGTTTATTCCTGATAGCTGGGCAATAATGCTGTTTATGCCCAGCTATAGTTCATCTTGAAATCATCCTCAGAGTGAATGAAATCATAGTGCCAATGACGCATGATCCTATCACCATCATTCTTCTTCACTTCGTCCAGTTATGTCAACCCCAAGGTGATACAGAGTCATCTTCTCCTGCAATGACTCATAGTATTCTAAAAGTTCTTAAAGATATACGTAAGAATCTAAAAAGAAAAAAATATATATAAGTTCACTGGCTTTAACCAGTTATTATAATATACTTTATGATTTATACATAATTTGAACATATCCTGATGATAATAATAATAATACACATAGCTATTTTGAAAATGATTATGTTGATAGAATTACAAGCTACAGACATGTCATCTAGACCTCTATGTATCAGAGCACAAGTATTATAGTTTTTCTTGAAATCATCCTCAGAGTGAATGAAATCATAGTGCCAATGACGCATGATCCTATCACCATCATTCTTCTTCACTTCGTCCAGTTATGTCATCCCCAATGTTGTAATGACTCATAGTATTCTAAACGTTCTTAAAGATATACATAAGAATCTAAAAAGAAAAAAAAATATATAAGTTCACTGGCTTTAACCAGTCATTATAATATACTTTATGATTTATACATAATTTGAACATATCCTGATGATAATAATAATAATACACATAGCTATTTTGAAAATGATTATGTTGATAGAATTACAAGCTACAGACATGTCATGTAGACCTTTATGTTTCAGAGCACAAGTATTATAGTTCTTCTTGAAATCATCCTCATAGTGAATGAAATCATAGCGCCAATGACGCATGATTCTATCACCATCATTCTTCTTCACTTCGTCCAGTTATGTCAACCCCAAGGTGATACAGAGTCATCTTCTCCTGCAATAACTCATAGTATTCTAAACGTTTTAAAGATATACATAAGAATCTAAAAAGAAAAAAATATATATAAGTTCACTGGCTTTAACCAGTCATTATAATATACTTTATAAATGATTTATACATAATTTGAACATATCCTGATGATAATAATAATAATACACGTAGCTATTTTGAAAATGATTATGTTGATAGAATTACAAGCTAACATGTCATGTAGACCTTTATGTATCAGAGCACAAGTATTATAGTTCTTCTTGAAATCATCCTCAGGGAAAAGAGGAATATACTTTATGATTTATTTGAACATATCCTGATGATAACATTTTCTGGTAATTAAGACACAGTTTACTGGGCTGAAGTTCCAGTTTGATTTTGCCATATCAGATGTCTCTTTACTCTCCAATATTGATTCACCTGCCATCAATGAAGAGAATACATCTTCAGATTCATCCGTCATTGTCTCAAATTGAGCAAGTTTTCCAATGTATGGATTACTAGTAGCCCCAGGTTCACCACAAGAAATGTTAACTTTAATTAAAAATTATGTCCCAATTGTTCAATACCTATATTCTACTGTTAATGAGGGTGAAATATTTGTATCATATCAACTTCATGATATTCAAAATGGCTGGCTTCATGGAAATATATTGAATAATGAAATTAATGTTTCCATTTTATTTGTTTTGTATTATTTTTAATCGTTTTATGAAACATTAAAAAAAGATTTACAATTTAGGCAAAATATTTCAGAAATGGTAGCCATTTTGAAATTCAAGATCGATGCCATCACTCGGTGAAAGTTTGAATGGTCTCATTGGATTATTTGACCTCACAAACATAGGGATAGACACCAAAATTATCGCTATATGATAAGAAATAAGGGATTTAAATAACAATTTTAAGGATAATGGCGGCCATTTTGGACACCATCTTGAAAGAAAAACACTTTCTGAGAGCCTGATTTTTTATAACTTAACTATAAGGCCATGGATACATCCTTCTACATGTAGATCAATATCTGTTTTTACATTTATTTTAGAATTATTATTAAGTTACACCCTATATCAATTTTGCCCACCCTGAATATTGTCTTTGTTTTGTCACATATCAAATCCTTGGTAGGCCTAATGTAGGCTTTCTAAAAATGTGTACTTTCCTATACATGATATGTACAAAATAAAAAGTTATGTTCAGTTGAATACAAATTGGTATGATTTTTGTCATTTTACTATTATGTGAAACACTTTTTATGCCCAGTTCATGACATGCGACCATTTTAAGATCGGTTTGAACTGAGCACTTGATGTGGAAGAGCTAATATGATCTGGGAATCTATTACATAAGAGAGGAGCAGCGATGCAGAATGTGTGATCCCCATAAAACTTGGTATTGATTCTAGCGGGAGTGTGGAGATTGTGCTGTGAAGAGTAACATAGAGATCGGCCATGTTGATATAGGGTAAAATCACTTTGGCAATTGTAGGCCATAATTTATGACTGTACATTTTGTGTATTATGACAAATTTATCAACTTGATTTTGTATAGGCTTGGATTTTTCTGTTTTCTTTGAAGAAGTAACACCAGATTTTGTGTACAGTTTGCCTAGCATAACATGTGCTAATTCCTAAGTATTGGAAGATCGCAAATGTGATTTTATTTATTTTTATGTGTGAGAGAGATTCTTAGTATTCAAGAAGAGATCTGCCTCCACATATGCATTCACTGTGTGATTGGTTGTGTATGATCCTGGCAGACATCCTTGATATCAGTAACCTTGTGATTTGAGACCCTTTTTTGGAGAGTTGCACACACCATGTTTATGCAGTTTCCTCATCATCATTCTGCCAATGCCAGTGGCGTCCAGAGTTGCCTTCACGGGAAACTTGGTGTCTTCATCTGGATATGAAAGCTGTATGATGTCATCAAACTCCATCTTCTTTTCCTCACATTACTTTCTGAACACGTTGACCGACTTCTGTATGACATTTTTGGTACCAATAGCGTCTTTGTTGTTTAAAATGTAATCAAGGTCCACAGTGAAAAATTCCGCGAAGCTACTAGCAGACGATGCCATTATGAAAATGCGATACATGTATTAACACTGTAGTCAGAAGGCACCTTTCTTCTGTACGTTGCAAAGTGTGTACGCGACCCCTAATATTCAAGGGGAACTTTAAGCGGGGGAAAAGTAAAAACTTCCGCATATGCGGCAGTTCAAAATTGTTAAGCAGTTCTTTTAACTTCAGTGGCGTCACATAAAATTGACCAATGAAATAGCTAGATTGCCTTATAAATATATCAATAATAAAGTCCAAGAGAAATAGTTTTTGTCAAACCACATAATATTTATTTATTTGCATAGGTGACAAAAGGGTTGGATAAAGGGTCATTCCGTTCCTGTATGTCATGACATGATTTATTTAATGACACATTACAGTATGTATGTTTGACAAACAAAGTACTTTTCCCTTTTTTGTGATTAGTAGTTCTGAAAAGAACTGTTTGGTTTAGTAGTCCATAAAAAGGACTGTTTTTGAAAAGGACTGTGAAAGATACTTCCTGATGATGCAGGCAGGTGAACACCCGCCACTCGTCCTGTCATTGTGGCAATGAATTATCCTGGTATTGTCATTAGGCATTTCCAGATGAGGTGGTTTATCTCTATAAGCACCTCTTCTCACCACATCTGTGTGGGACTTCCCCGGCAGCCTGATTTTGGATGAGGTGCAGATGTTGCTTCTCTAAAATGTATACCGCCCCGTGAAGGGTGGTGTTCATTTCTCTGTGCCCAGGATACCGAAGATGATACAGAAAGTACCCAGTCTCGTCTTGAAGCCTTCACATGCCAGGAAACACTCCTGGTCTCTGTCATATCTCTTGTAAATTAGCTCCAACTTGGCTCTAATTTTACATTTGTCTGTCATTCCATCACTTAGCACTTTGTACGGTGCAGTGATTTGCCAAAAGTTTGGTGGTAACGCCTACCATAATTATGTTTTAATGCAATTAAAAAAATTATTTTTCTAATCCATTGTGAAGACGTCCCGGCAGCCTGATTTTGGATGAGGTGCGGTAGTTGCTTTTTCTAAAATGTATACTGCCCTGCGAATCGTTGTGTTCACTTCTCTGTACCCAGGATACTGAAGATGATATCTTAAGTACCCAGTTTTTGTCTTGGAGCCTTCACATGCCAGGAAACACTCCTGGTCCCAGTCATATCTCTTGTAAATTAGCTCCAACTTGGCTCTAATTTTAGATTTGTCGGTCATCATCACTTAGCATAGGCGCTGCCATTTTGTATGTACAGTGCAGTGATTCGCCAAAGGTTAGGCGGTAACACCTACTATAATTATTATGTTGTGAGGACTTTCTCATTCTGTTCCACTAACTGAAGGAAATCATCCTTGGTCACATTTTGACTAAACAAGTCAGTTGCTTCTTCCATGAACAATTTGTCTGGGTTGGCCTCCCAAGTTTGAAGCATTTTGAGGCCATTGTTGAATTTGTCATTCATTTCCAAAATGTTCAAATTTTGAAAGACAGTGGCCATCCATGGCCCAGTAATGTTCTTCTCAAGAAGCCCCAGTACTATCATCTCTTCTCTGCACAACTTGTTTTTCAGAAATGTTAACACAGCAAGAACAGCCCTGTTTTTTGATGGCTTTATCTTGGTTAAAAAATGCTCCAAGTGTGGTGCATATAAACACACATGCTGTGCATTCCAAAATAACACATTGAACTTGTTCCCCTACCACTTCATCTGCTTGCCTTTGAAGCCTTGACTTTTTAGATAGAGTGATAGCTCATTGCCGATATTGACAGAGTCGTCGTGAAATATCTTGTCCACCACTTGCAGATAAGCTTGTGTATAACTTTCATCCCTGTGTCTATATGGCATTGGTGTATCTGGCCATTTTTCCACATTCTCCTCAGCCTTGATCCGTTTCTCACACACTTTGTGAAATCCACAGGGTGCATGGAACGTCAAAACATATTGTGACGGAGTGGATGCCTGGGGGTAATTTTAGGAAACAAAACGACTGGAGGGAAAGCCTAGAAGGATAACGTGAAAATCTGAAATCTATAAATTCATACTAAAATCTCATACCCGGAGAAAGAAATCTCTCATTTTTGCACTTCCTACACGAGCACTTATTTATACCGTGATTAAGACCATAATTCAACATGCTCAATATCTATTGTGTAGTCGTGATCCCAGAGCATGCAGAGTTAAAACAAAAGATTTCCTTCAAAGGTTTACTATTTGAAAGTTTAAGGAGTTACATTAATTTTATTAATTAACCTTGCTAACATACTGTTCATATTTACATGTTTTATAGCAAAGTTGTTTTCATTAATAAAGTAATTTGACAAGAGAGACGATGATGTTGTGTCTTTTCGTATTCCATGAGTATAATGCAGTTCTTTTCTTACTTTCTTTTCCACATACAATTTCATCTACAACAGAGTATACATGCATAAAATTCTACCAACTTATTAAGGGTCCGAATATTGCCCATATTTCCATAGAAATATCGGCAAGCATCACCGGGATGTATTATTTAAATAAAAGACCAGACGAAGATTAATATGTGAAACAAGGGCTTCTGAAATATGAAATGGCTATTTACTGTCGGCGCATGAAGCCAAACATTTTAAGACCTACAAAAGATATAAACATGACCTGGGAATTTCCACGCGCACCTTCATGCGTTCAATGGCCATAAGTCAGTGGCACGGGACACAGCGGTAGCGTTGTCCCGTGCTATGCATAGGCACAAGTACTACGCAACGGTTCCTCTCCACAAACCTAGGGACCGTCTTGGAAAACGTTTTGTATAAAAAAAATGGCCAAAATGTCCTCGTCTTGTCTTTGATGAAAGACCTTAAGGTTTGAAGTATATAAAAAAAATAAAGGGGATTCCTATCATGCATATAAAAACAATGTTAATACTCATGGGGGAGCGACAACTGACAATATAGAGGGAAGGTGCGTGGGTTGATGTCTACTCAGCTTGATAATTTGGAGGACTTCACACCATGTAGCGTATTCAGCCCAAAACCCTTTTCTAAGTAGCGCTAGTGTCACTTCTATGCCGACTGATAAACGCCCAAAGGTTTTAATTAAAAGAATCCTAAGAAAAGTATCAGTAAACAGTTTTAACAAGGCCTAAATTAGAGATGTAATTTTTGGATCGTAGACATGTTCCCGACTCCACCTTTCCCCATCTGCCTGGTGCTAGCAGTCTGTTCTCGTGCACGCTCCCAATACAATCAAGCAAAGAAAATTTGTAAAAACAGTATAAAAACACCAAATCCCCCTCCCTCCGGGTCTTTTGGGCCGACCCCTCGGCCGCCCGAATCGCTCACATACCTGAAATTAACCTAACCAAACTCAAGACTAAAAGAGTAAAAACTTGCACAAGAGCTCCACACACGTCTGCTTCTCCTGAGGTGTTTGACAAGAGTGAGCAAAACCGGCGTCCAATTTTGGACAGGCCCTGATCGGTCAAAAGTTTCACATGACCTTGATCTTTTTTTGCTTGACCAATCAGGGTCAACCCTGTGATCATGCTCCCGTCCCCCCTGATTTCTTTGCTTGATTGCATTAATAAACAACACGGTTGTTTGATGTATAAAGAATTGGTTTCATTATTAACTAAATGCAAACTATAGATGGCGCTATTTATCCTAAATCATATTTCTCTATTTGCATGAGGTTGGTAATTAATACTGCCATTAAAACAGCTTGAATAGTTGAAACAAGCAACAAGGAAATTTTATAAACATATTTGATCAAACTATAAAAAGAATTATTGGTATTAAAAGCTTGAAAGAGTAATTTCCGGTAACTAAATAGCGCCACCAATTTTGTCATTAATAGGCACATTTTCTATCCAAAAAAGCTTTAAAAAATGCTATAAAGGTGAATATAGGCCAGCAGATTGAGACTCATTTTGGGGGTGAAGTGGCAACTACCGTCCTACCAGCTAATTTTGGTATTTTTGGAAAGTATGGGTCCTTACCTTCTCCCAGATATAAAATTGCCCAAAATATCTGTGGGGAACATGCTCAAATGACGCCATCAAAATGGTCGCCTAATTTTAGCACACCATATAGCGAAAATGACCTTATTTCATTAGTTTGTCAAACATTTTGAGTTACTTAAAGCCAAATATGTTATATATCCAATTCGTAAACATTATTTACTTATCTACAGTTGATCTAGACACATTGGAACATTATGAATGATAGAGGGCGCTACCAATATGGCTGCCAATTAGCCAGTTATTAATTTTACATGATTTATTTACTGAAAAAACATGACAAAAAACGATCTTTTAAATTAAAATAACATTGATATATACTGGAGATGTTTGTTAGATAATATAATGCTCTATTTACCATAAACAAATATTTTACTGGCCACGGATATTGTTTTATAACAAATGACGTTATCAAAATGACCAGGCGGCGGATGACATGATCGAGCCAGCAACTCGTGAAACGGCCCGGCCGTATGGCATTTTCCATATACTCGGTTAGTTTTGTGGGGTTCATTATCGAACCCCAACGGTTTTAGCTTGTATTTATATTATTTATCAACATAGGCCTATTTGTTTGTGATATTTCAAGCGTTTTAAAATTTCAAAGTAATCCCATTCAATTACACGGTTGACGATGAAAAGTTACTGAATTTAGGGACTGCACGTCATACACCACCTGAAAATGACCGCCAAAAGTGTCAAATTTTAGCACACCATACTGGAAATGACTTTATTTCATTAGTTTGTCAAACATTTTGAGTTACTTAAAGCCAAATATGTTATATATCCAATTCGTAAAATTATTTACTTATCTACAGTTGATCTAGACACATTGGAACATTAGAAATGATAGAGGGCGCTTTCAATATGGCCGCCAATTAGCCAATTATAAACTTCCCCGTTCAATGCTTGTAGATGCGCAGGGTCTGAATCTGGTTGTTTCTGTCTGCATCACTTTCTTCTTGCCTACGCCAAAAATGACGACACTGTGTCGTAGCCAGTGAGAGTGTGGACTGCAGATAACACACCACAAGCTGTTGACATAAGCAATATCATGAATGGGAATCATTCTCCGCTGGTCAATGGTTTTAGTAATCCTTCCAGTCTGCATCCTAATTCCAAGAACCGCTCGCATCCGTGACATGTAATGTACTAATAGAACCATTACAGTGTCTGGTGATTGAATGATTACCCGTCCAGTTGCATTCTTGGAATTCATTTTCTTGTCAAAGTCCATTGAATGGAGCTCATGTGTGGAAAACAACCTGTCAACTTCAAACAAATCTGCAGATGTCACACATTTGGCTGTAAGACCATATGTGTAGCCTCAAGTAAGGTATATCTTATGGTTGGAGTAATAAAGATTCTAGGATCTTTGTACAGAGTCTCTACAAGATAGCCTAACACATAAGCTGTCATTTGTGACTTGTTGGATGACAATCCCATAAATGATTTCCATATGGAAGTGGCCGAGCACCTTCAACCTGATACTTGTGTTTGCCGTTGGCCTTGTCTGCGGGCCTTCTTTCACCCTTTGGCGATGTTTCGTCATCATAGCGGTCAAAAACCAACATGTACCTCTTGTGCAGTTTCAAGCAACTTTGTAATATTCTTGCGGAAGGCTTCTGCAATGTCTTGGAAGGTCTGTATATTATGTTAAACATTCATGCGTTGAAACTCAGCCATACCATCTGGAATGTATTAGGACACGTCATCACATTCTGTGGCTGGAAGCTGTGTCACAGACTTCTTAACTGTATCTTCAAGACTGTGGAGAAGATTAAATTTGGGTGTAACACGTTTACTGCCACTCTCTTTGAACAATCTTGGTGAACAACTGTGACAGTGCAGCTTAGAACTGAAGCCAGGTTAATTTCTGGCCGAACTGTAGCTAGCGTAAGTGCTCGTGGGTAGGTTCACATTCAAACTTTGAGACAATGAGTGTTGCCGATTATCTTAAATTTGGATCGCTTTTTCAACTCGACTTGGCGATAGGGGTATAAAAGAACTTGGAGTCTTTAGTTTCTTTGTCAAGACGAGACTTTATCAAGTCACCCATCATCATTCGCCTTTTATCCACACCATTCAACAGAGAGTTGCTGATTTTGGATATAGCTACTAGCCCACTGCCTAAATCAACTAGTAACTCAGGTGGGACTCTACGTTGAATGGATCTGTCCTGTTATCTCCAATACATGTATGCCCCATATGCTTATATTAAGAATTTGCTGGGTATGAGCTTAATCGTTTGTCATCATTGCTGGTTTTATTTGTTCATGTGTCTCTGTTGTGGTTGACTTTGTGCCAGTGTGAAGTTGCATTGTACCACTATATTGACTACGAAGGTGGCATGTCCATCGAAGCACATCGGATTTTGCTTGACTGAAAACCCTTTATTGGAAAGTTGGAAACGCCTCTTGAACTGTGTCTGGTAGTGAAGATAGCATCTCTGTTGCATTATAGTGATCGCCAACGAGAATAGTTATGCCGATCAGCCACAGAAAGGTAAGAGAGCGTATTTAACTTGAGTGCAGGGATGCAGTTCCCAATTGCCTTCTATTTCAGCATTGATGTTGCCGAATGCCGATTCCATGTAATGAACTCTGCTAAAATTGGTAAGAGCTTCTCTTCAATTAAAGATGTCAGGGGACCAATGATTTCTGGTGTGAAACTGTCACGCCTAATGAAGGTCTTCTGTACATCATACAATACTCTATTTTGAAGATGCCTTTGATCTTCAAACCATTTCAGGAAGTTTGTGATAAAGATCTGAATGAGGGCTTCATATACCAGAGTAAGACCTCTTGTGGCTCGATGAAATTGCTTTCCAGCTAACATATTTTCAACAGTGGCAGGACCGTACATTTCTGAATCTGCCAACATATCTTTCAAACCAAATCTCCCCAAAGTCGTCCAAAATACATTAGAAGAGATGAATGTTGAAAGATTGTGAAATCCACCTAGCCGTACGACAAGATAAGGAAACTCCTGTTTTCTGTTCAGCTTTACCACTGCATACAACTGTTATAATCAAAAGTGTGTACATGACATAATTGACCACACTTTTCAGCCAGATCTTTTCCACTCTTTAGTGTAGTGTAAACTGTTCTCATGTCAGAAGGAGGTACCTGAATTTATTATGGGTGGATATGTAGCTACAGTAACAGCATTTGGATTGGATTGAGATACTGTTGCATTGTAGCCTGTCCAAAATGGAACGACTTGAGTGCACAAAATGCACACCCTTCTGGATTGGTAAGTTTCCACATGGTATTTGACGTAGGAGTGCCCAAATGAGATCTTTTAAACAATGAAATAGCTCAAACAGATCAAGCTGCTCTGATACAGTGATGTTAAGTCTCCAAGCACTTCTGAGATCTGTACGCTGAAACTTTGTAAATTCTGTTTGGCTATCCATCAAGCGTTGTTCTTGGAATTCTACTCTTGCCATTTTGTGGTAAGTTTTTCTATCTACAGTGTCTTCATTGATATCTACATTGTCATCGCCCTCCTGGCCTGGGCAGAAATCGTGGTGGTACATTATGATATACATCATCTGCAGCATATGCTATCTGTTCTTCTACTGTCGCTGTTTAAAATCTGCGAAGCTCATCATAGATAGCACACATACCATAAGCATTATGAGTTTTTATTAAGCTCCTGCTGTCATACTCATGAGGCAGTTGGGGCATGAGCCCAATGTGAAACGGTAGTATTACCTGCTTCTTACCGCGGCGACTGCAGTAGATAAGGCATTCAACTAGTTTGAGGTATCGACGTCTCACATCATCTGACGACTTATATTCTTGATCTATTGATTCAAATGCTTTCTTATCAAAAAGCCACTGCAGAACTGTCTGAAGTGAGACATATGAACAAATGCCGATGATGCGTCAAAATCGAATTTCTTGTACATTCTTGTACAACTTCTCCATTTCTGGACAATAAAGTATGCCAACTGCTTTATGAAGTATTTGATCTTTATTTTACTTGTCCTCTTCATAATTCGTTATTCTCCATCTGGTCAGTCTCAGTAATTTCATCCAGCTTTCTTAGCTAGAAAGATTTTACAACGCAACTGTAAAAAGCTGCACGTCTTTTAGTGGGGCGTGTTTGCACCATGCACAAGTATATGTGTTGGGTGCGGTTGTGTGTAGTGGTTGTGTGTGGGGTGCCTAGGTGTTTGCCAGCAAACGGGGACACACACACTCGCACTTCACATTTAAACCGCGGACCACTCTGCAATGTGTGACCGTCTTTGGTTTCTCGAGGTCTTCAAACGACCGCAAATGCATGTATGATGTATTTGCGAAATACGACCTTTATCGTTATATGAGATATAACGCCCACAGTTGCTAGGTTAAATTCCATACACACAAAAATACACAAACAAAATAGCGGAAAACGTCTTCGGTATGTCGATTACGGATTCAGACGACCACGTTTACATAGTCCTCAACAGCGTCCACGTTTGGAGGCGACTATACTTGAATGTGTGTAGGGGATGGGAGTGAGGGGTGCGTTTGTAAATGCCGTCTAACGAGGACCTACATATGGATACACACCGTAAAACGAGGACACACCTCCAAACGAGGACGTCCTCGTTTTGAAACTATGCCCAGGATGACGTAAATGATGCAAATATGCATATAAGATAGCATATAAGATAGGTCCCCCATAGCGGGTATAGGGCGGGTCTCAGTTGGTTAGTAAGTTGCCTGGTGTGTTTGCGTGAGGTCCACGGTGTGTCGATTAAAAGCGGGTGTGTAAGTCCTCGGTTAGATCCTTCTAAAGTCGAGGTCCTCGTTTGAACGTATTTACAAACAAGGGGGTGTGTGGGTGGGGTGGGGTGTGTCTGTCTGGCAACCTTGTTGTATTTCATTAGTTTTCAACTTTAAGTGTAAATAGTACGTATTACAGTTTTTAAGTCTGTATATTGCCGTTATCATCCAAATTATAATTAAGCTAAACATTTTAATAACCCCATACTCAGATATTGGTTAATAAATAATATTATGTGCAATTTAAAATAGTTTATATGGGATAAATAGAGCATTATACCATCTACCAAAAATCTGCAAAGTATATGAATACCGTATCATATTACGTAAATGGGAGTAAGTTTTGCCATGTTTTATCTGTTTAAATCATGTAAACTACATAATTGGCTAATTGGCGGCCATATTTAAAGCGCCATCTATCATTTCTGATGTTCCAATGTATCTAGATCAACTCTAGATAAGTAAGGTATGTTTACAAATTGAATATATAACATGTTGGAACTTTAAGTAACTCAAAATGTTTCAAAAACTAATGAAATAAAGTTATTTCCAGTATAGTTTGCTAGAATTTGTAATTTTGGGCGGCCATTTTGATGACGTCATTCCAGCATGTTCCCCCACAGATATTTTGGGCAATTTTATATCTGGGAGATGGTAAGGACCCATACTTTTCAAAAATACCAAAATTAGCTGGTAGGACGGTAGTTGCCAGTTCCCCCTTTTTTAGAGCACTTTTTGGCCATTCTCTCTTCACCTAATAATTTTGTAAAAGAGGGGAAATTAAAGTTGCGAAGGACTCAAAAGCATCTGTATACATTAGCATGATATCGCTTTTAGCTGTTTAAGCCTAAAATTTGGATGTACATTATGTTTTGTTTGAAAACCTAATAAAATGATCCCATCAAACAACCGTGACAATAGAGGGCCTATTGACTGTGCCGCCTTTTCTTCTTCAAGTATGCGGTCAACAGCAGTGTTTGTGACCGCCCTGTCAGTCATGGTGTTGGTTATTTTGTCAAGAATTTTGACGATCAGGATCATGGAAGTATTTGGCTTCCGCGGGCCATGAGACAAGTAACTCTTGGATGTATAACTTGGTTATATCTTCATTAATAAGATGAAATTTTGTGTTTGTTTGCATGCAGTTGTTAACACAACCATGGTCTTCAAGCTTTACCTTTTGGGCTGGGACTGCTGTGCTGTCATCAGGTGCAGTGTTTTGCCACTTAAGTTGACAGCTTCTGCAAATACAATCTGTCTCCTACACCAAGCTGTCTTAATTTGCTAACCATCTGCTCATGATGTGGTAGTGAATGTGCAATGTATCAATATCTATCTTTTGACTTGTGGCATACAGCACGGGGCCCTCGAGCACACTCTAGATGTAGTTTGTTGCATGCGCTAACTGAAGCCATTTAGATAGGAATGTCAACATGTATGGTGTCCCTTACCTGTTATTTATGTGATGAACCTTCGTCTTCTGTGGTGGCTGGGAACTGTTTGGTTATTGAGAACTAGAACTGGATGAAGCTCCATCATTGAAACTCACGGGGTTGAATCTATTCTTGGGATTTTTTTGTGAGCTATTCTGTTGTGTTGGAAGCAGTCATTCTTCTTGATGTCAATTTACTAATCTAGTCGATAATTTGTAAAAGACCCACTCCAAACAACTATATTTAGAGTGTTTTTAACTTTGCATATTTTTAATACAAGGTTAACATTGAACAGTCATTGAAAAGATAAGAGTCAAAATGTAATAAATATCAGGGAAAAAATAAATAAAAGGTTGCCAAAAAGTCAAGGCATACCAACTGCTCAACTCTTTTTTGCATACATTTTTTTCATCGAAAATAATTGCTTTTTTTCAAGTGTCCCCTTAAGCTTTAGAAGAGCTAGTAAAGTCTCACTACATATATCTTTCTCCAATTGCTGAAAGGTAACCAGTATCTTGACATGAAGTATCGCCAATAAAAGTGTCACATTTAGTAGACCATTATGACATTCCATACAACAATAATACAGTATCCTGGATTCGGATAATTACATGTTTTCGTCACCATGCCTTTGCAATAATCCCCTCTTCAAAATTTTGCCCATACCTCACAAGAAATATCATTTATTTCAGGAGCAACATCCTTACTTCCAGCAGGTTCAGGTATGAGAATTTCCAACTGATGTTCCAACTGCAATTGTCCATCAACGTTTTGCTGTATCCAAGATTCTGCCAAAAGTAGATATCAAAATAAAAAATTCTAAAAGATAAATAAAAAAATAATTAAAATGACACTGATTTTAATGTCGGTTTCATCAGATTATGTGAAGCTGATGTCCAACAATATAAGTGAGGAACTAAAAATGACATCCCCCATGTTGTGGTAAAAAGATTAACAGCATAACATTATCTGGACAACAGAAGGTGATCATCCATATTGGGAAAGAACTAAGATTTTTTTATTTCTTTGGACCATTATTCAAGAAAATTTATCCAAGAATAGGTACACACATAATACACCTTTATACTTATTGCTTTAAAATATAATATACAATTCCATCAACATAGTAATGGTCACCTAAGGCTGGATGTACTAGTAAGTAGTCATGACCTGCTGTAGGTGGCAGTGTCTGAAGAAAGATTTCCTCTCCATCATTGCACTGTATCACATCAATGATCAAGTCGGTGGTGGATCTTGGTGGTTGTTGTTTGGTTATATCTGGCCCAATTTCATTCTTGATGACCAAGGCAGCCCTATCTGGAAGTACAGAGGGGTTGTTGTTGAATCCTTCTTGTAATCTCATGGCACTAAAGAGATGCTTCTCAGCTTGTAGTGAACCAGACCGTAAGAGCTGAAGACACGCTCCACAATTCCTGAGGCTGGATGTACTGGCAAGTAGTCATGATCTGATGTAGGTAGCAGTGTCGGAAGAAAGATGTCTTCTCCATCATTGCACTTAGGTTATATCTGGCCCCATTTCATTCTTGATGACCAATGCCCTGAAGGCAGTCATATCCTGAAGTACAGAGGGAATCGGGATTGTTGTTGAATCATCCTTGTAATCTCATGGCACTAAAGAGATGCTCTAAGAGGTCTTGACTCTTCAGAGTCTCAAGTGTGACCAAAAAACCGGATATGGCAGCACATTGGGTTGTAGTAGACATTCGACTTATACAATAAGTATTCCAGACAAAGTATGTTTATTTAATCTATCATTAAGAAATGCCACAAATTTATTTCATTTTTTTTTTGTATCTCGATTTGAACAGGAAGACAAGTTCTGCAGCTTTCTGTGTTTCCAGGCAGTTTCTCAGCTTGGAGTGAACCAAACTGTAACTTAGCTGAAGACACAATCCACTCCATATATGAAGTAGCCACAGCTGACAAAAGCTGCCTCACACCTGCAGAATCTTTTCCTGCATCATACTTTCATGTGACTTTCACCACACAGCGGATGTGACTATCTTTGTGACCTCCATTGTGAACTTGCATTCGTGAAAGGGATGTGACCGGACCTCAAACTTGATGATCAAGGGATGGTTAGGCAGTTTTTCAGCTTGAAGCTTAAGACTCACTCCACACCATAATTATGAAGCAGCCACAGCTGACAACAGCTGCTTCACAGCTGCAGAATCTTCTTCCTATATCATACTTTCATGTGACTTCCACCACACAGCGGATGTGGCTACCTGTGTGACTTCCTTTGTGAACTTGCATTCTTGAAACGGATGTGACCGAGGGTCAAATTTGATGATCAAGGTAACAAGGGATGGCTACTTCTGACTTGCATAATCCATCGCAGCTTCCTTTGCTGCTTTGAGATTCATGACTTGTAGAGCAGGGTTGATGAGATTAGCCAGCAGATGTGCTGGAGTGATGGCCTCAGCATATCTTGCTTTGAATTTCATGGTTACTTCTCTGTTACCCAAAGACTGTAGCTTCTCTTCCAGGTCTTTCCAAATGTCTACACACTCATGTGTCTGTTACCATTGTTGAATCACTCTGCATCTTATCTAAGGCAGCAGCTATTGGTGATAGTCGAGCATGTAGCTCTTCCACCTGCCTCTTCAAACCCAGGTTTGCTCCTTGCTCTGAACATTGCTGTCTATCATTTCTCTATTCTCCTCGCATATCATAATAGTGGAGACTAACGGTGCATACAACATATGTGACCATCCACCACGAAGTGGTAGTAAAGTCGGCTCTAGATCATTTTCTGTTTATTGCAGATTTGGAAAGAATTCACTTTCAGCTTTACAATGACACCTCAACCAGCTTCATCTGACATCTGGAAGTGAAGTTATGGTTCATCAAAGGTCAAATTCCTACTATATTTTACATAGAAATCCATATAATTTTTTTGATTGTATCTCAAAATGGAAAATGCCGACTTTACGACCAGTTTGTTGTGGATGGGCACATATGAAACAAAGCATCATCTCTTTTTTGAAGTATGGTGGCTCTGAAAAGAGCCTTTTAAAAATTAGTTTCTACAGGCTTGGTTTGAAGTCTACAGGCTTGGTTATTGTTCTCCCCACCACGGCTGTTCGTCCATAGAAACTAGGTTTCTACGCACGCACTAGTCAGCGGTGTTTTGCCGCATAATTGAAATCAAAAAATGAAATTCTCCGAGATGGCGGAATTTCATCTGGGGCTATAAAAATGTTTTTGTGTCTTTACCGCTGATTCTTTGGATAAAATAATTCACAAATCCATGTACAAATTGGAAAATAATGAATTTAAAGCTAAAATCTAAAATAATTTTGTAATTATTTGTGATTTCCTACAACGTATTTTTCTTGATTTTTTAATGTTTTGAGGTAAAAATACCACAATTTAACATGAAAAAAGTACATTTTTGAGTAAAATGCTGCTATATAGGTTATGTTTATTCAAAGAAACATCCATTGCTTTTTCAAAATCCATTTAACTATCAAATGCAAGATTATCAGATTTTTTTTAAGGAAGTGTCAAAAATCCGTGATTTTCATCCATGAATTATCACACATTTTTGGTCATAGATCCTATAGGTGTACGTGTAGACTACCGGTAGGCCTACTATAAATATGCTACCGCAAAAATTACCATCGAATATATTGTCATGAAAAATTAATAGTAGGCCTACATTTTAGTCAAATATAATGATTTTAATATTATAAAACATCGCTCACGTCCATGCCCGGCCCCACTGCAGATGATGCTCATGGTCCCAGCCCATGGTCGTCCGGTCAGCGCGATCTTGGCGACGATATAGGCCTACTTTCAGGCAAAAATGATAACAATAAGGCTATAGTAATAATAATAATAATAATAATAACAATAACAATAACAATAATAATAATAATAATAAATGTAATAACAATAGGAATTTCAATTACATAGGGGCCTACCGGTACAACAATAACAATAATAACGATGATGGGGATGATGATATAATAATAAACAATTATTCCCCCGTTTTCTAATTTTTTGTTTTCTACTTATCTGCTTAGGCCTATTAGTATATATAGGGACGAAGTGCTATTGTTTTTGAAAGAATAATATTTCAACAAAATCAATAGAAAATAAAAGTCAATTATTTATTTTTAAATAACCCAAGTTCTTGAAGAGTAAATATTTCCCGGTTTTTTTTTTCACGCATTGCTTAAAATGACTCGACTAAACTTGATGAAATTGTATAATAGCATTATTACTAGGCCTAGTGCCTAAAATTTGCTTATGATGATAAATAAATAAAACACGATATAATAAAAAGAAAAAGAAGGAAACGAAGTTCTGTTCAACATCAACGGGTTTCGGCCTATGATCGGTATTATAATTATAGCAACATCTGTAGGCCTACATTTTCATGAATGACGACATGCAGCATAACTTCCCCCCACCTTGAATAACCATTAGGCCCACTTAAAAGCATTAAAGTCTATGTTTAAAGTCACCTCAACCCGGGGAGGGAAGGATGGTACTAGCTCTAAAAAGGGGGATGCCTTCAGTAAGTTGACCCATATACATACATATCTATTAGGCCTGTGCAAGTATTGCATAAAATAAACTCCAAACATATGGACCAGCCATACATATATAGTTGGCTTAAAATAGGCCTAATTAATGACCCATGCATTCTCATAATAAGAATATCAGAGTTATCGACACATGGTCAATATAGTCATTGGATTTGTACGAACAAACCACAAGCATCCACATAGTAACATAATAAAAAATAATAGTAAGAGGTGAAAAATGCAACACAACCGGCGGCATATAGGGCCTATATGTAGGCCTATACCTACCCTTTTTCTACCCCTACCCTCAACCTCAAGTGCATGCTCATGCAAACCAAAGTCTACTATTGGCCTAGAGAGGCCTAAAGAGCAAAATGACAGTTGACTCATCATATAAATAGCCTGTTGGATTTTCTCATCCTTATACAAAAAAAGTATTATAGGCCTCGGCCTAAACGAGCGGGGAGGGCAAATTTCGGAAGCAGCGACAACATCTGCAACGGGCGGGTTGGGTGTAAGCTTTTATCATAAGCCTACCTTATGTTTTCAATGATTTTTTGTAATGAAGTATCAAAAAGCGGAATAAAGTAAAATACAGGCATGAGACTGCACAAAACTGAAAATGCTGCGTGAAATTGGGGAAAAGTACCACAAAAAAAACAGGTTGAAATTAAACTGATATATGGTAAAGGTCTCACTCGATAGCTGCAAACTGAAATGCGCATCATGATCCGCACAAATTTGTCTTTTTATCATGATGTTTATCATGTTTATTGGGGTTGGTACAATCATATAAAGTTAATCTTGGTTTGAAACAGGCCCAAATTTCAAAATGTATTATACATAACACATTTGAGTCAATTTTGTCCCAGGCAGGGCCTAACATCTAGAGCCAGGGAAAACTTACATAAAAGTGAAATTCAAAGCCGGATGATCACTATTCAATATTAGGCCTATGGTTATTCTTCAGGTCCTATACACTGTAAAAACAGTGTTTAGAAAGTGGTGGCAAGAATGTGTTTAGAAAGCGTTATGTTTAGAATATGGAAGTCAGATGTTTAGAAATTAAACACCATCACTGACCATGCGTTGAGAAATCTGACACATGATGTTTAGCTCTTTTCAAAACATGTTTACAAAGTGGTGGCAAATTTGTGTTTAGAAAAGTGTTTAATCGCTAAACACTGTTTTTTACAGTGTATAGGGTCTAGTGAGAATAAAATACGTTTAACATGCTAGCCCCGGAAACCTGCATTGTGTGGGTCGTTATACCAGACTACAAAGCCACCGTATACATGGTATTGGCTCATATCTGATAAGACTTTTAGGCCTATATATGAGGCCTTTGTAAGGTAAATTTTGTGTTTTCTCAAATTTTGTCCGCCAAAAAGAATAGGCCTTTTGTCCATAATAGGCCCTATAAGGCCTAATTTTACCTCAGTCATCATGTCAGTGGCTAAATTTGTGAATGTGTTCAAATTTTTGAAAATGGTTAGCATGGTTAGCGATGTGAGCTCATTAAAAAAAAATAATAGGCAGATTTAAGACTATTATTATATAGGTGGAACACTACTCTAATTTATATTCTTCATATTTATATTATTCTCCTCTTTTCCTGCTCTTCTCATTTCCTGTCATATATTGCTTCCTTCTCTTTTCCTTTTCCAGGTTCCCGTTTAAGCTTTCAATTATGTTCCCATAACTTTCGTGGATAGGCCTAAATTGCTCAAGCGCCTGCATGCAAAAAAAAGAAAAAAAGAAGTTTTGGATGAGAAAAAGGACATTATAATGAGAAACGGCAAAAATGAAAAGAATGTATATTTCTCATGTTTTTTTTTGGATGAGAAAAAAATTATGTTTGTGGTTAGCTCAATTTACTGGGGATTAGCAAATCTCACTAGTTTTAATGAGAAAATAATGATTGACACACACTGACACTACGATGAATAAATTAAAATCTCTCTACCAACAGCAATTTTTTAAAATCTTACCATTTTGGCCGTTTCTCCATTATAGGCTTACAGAAATATGTTTCTGCTTGTATAATGATTGTTGTTTGTTTTTTTTGGGGGGGTTTAATGCATATGGCTTTTTATTGCTTTTACAGAGCATTAGGTATGTCAAATGGAGAAACAATATTTTTTTTATAAATAGCGACAGCGGGCCAATATATTTTTTGACGTCCGTAAAAAACGGAACTTTTAAGCAATTATATAGGCTTATATACGGTACCGGATGATGATACCATGCATTGCATGAGCCTAAAACTTCCTCGTCGTTGTGACGGGTCGGGAGGCTAAAATCCAGTAGCATTTTGATATAGGCCTATAGATTTTTAGAACTATATATACCTTGAGATGTAATATTCTGTATGGATAGGCCTGGGGGCCTATGGGCCTATTATAGGTACCCCTTTAGCCTTTTAGGCAATTTTTTAATTGTAATAAATCCCTATAGATAGGCCTATATGCACACTTGATTGCCGTTATTTTAAAGAAAACATGGGTAAAATAGGCCTAGGCCTATAACGTTTAATTCGTGGCTGGCCTACTCTTATTACAATTTCTAACTTCTGTGAAACCTATAACCACCACATCCACGTGATCCGAGGGTAACCATCTTAGCCTGTTATGAAAATTGAATTCGCAGCAGCGTGATGAAGTTTTTACATGCGTTTTTAGTACAAGTTGAGAAGGCTGTAATTGGAGGACATAAATCTTGCACAAGTAATTTCAACGGAATAAATTATGTCAATCGGTATATATGTATTATGTAATATTGAAATTAACTATATCTTTCACAATTTATTGAAAATAAATGAGTGTTTTGGCGCAATCGGAGGTATGTGCAGATTTGAGTAAAAATCGTTCATGTTGTACTTGCACATTTTGAGTAGCCTTTACGCAAAATTATTCAAACTAAAAAGAATGAAAATATATTGTACGATGAATTTGTAATCTCCTTTTAGAGTTACAACCTTTAGTTTGTCTGTAACTGTGAAAAAACGTGTTTTATAAGAGTTTTTGTGTTAGTGTACTTAGCGCATCTGAGCGCCTAAATTTACTGATGCGATCTTTTACCTCTTAAGCGACTGCGTAAAAAGACTACGCTGCGATAAACCTAGTTTCTACTTTCGCGTTGAAACGAACAGCCGTGCCACGAATTGCGGGGACGTTTTGCAGGGAAAGATGAAGGCTGCTCTGTCTTATTGACAAATGAAGGAAAAGCAGTTGTGCTCTGTGTTTCTGGGAAGGATCGGTGATGCTTTCTTTCAAATTCTGAAGTCTTGATTCACTCTCCAACTGGATTTTCGATTCGATTGTCATAGATTATTTTTGATAAATCTGGTTTTCAATCGAAAAACCAGGATTTTTTAATTGGATTGTCATAGTTCTTGAAAAAACCGAGAAACCTGTTTTTTTGCCGTTAAACATGGTTTTTCAATTCGATTGTCATGTGGGTTTTTTTTTGATAAACCTGGTTTTTTCAAATTCGATTGCAAAAGTTTTTGAACAACCAAGTTTATCGACCGAGAAACCTGGTTTTTCGCCGATAAATTTGGTTCTTCACTGATAAACTTGGTTTTGTCTTCGATTGTCATAGTTTTTGAAACCTGGTTTTTAAAAAAACTATGACACTCGAATTTGAAAAATTGAAAAACCAGTTTTATTAGTGAAAAACCAAGTTTATCAGCGAAAAACCAGGTTTCTCGAGCGATAAACCTGGTTTTTCACAGAAAAACCTGGTTTTTTGATAAAAAAACAGGTTTTTGGTTCTATTGTGCAATATACAAGTCACAACATTGAAATTTCCCCAATTGTCTCCGCTCTGTATTGCAGCCACATTGGCAGCATTAACAATCACAACACTGCAACTTTACAGCCAAACTCTTCTTTTAGAAGCTGTTGCAACCTCTACATGATAATCAGCAGTGTGGGGTTTTCCTGATGTGTCCACAGAATCCACCAAGTATACTTTCCCATCATCAATTGTAACAGTAGCACAGATAATGGGCCCATTGTGGACATTTAACCATCCGTTTAGTCCAAGACACACAGTCTTCATCTTCAGTGTTTCTGCACACTTCTTTATTTCCTGGTCATACAACTGTGGCAAAAACTTGCAACATTCCAGTCCATTTTACAAGTTCTGGATTCTCCACCAATCAAAATGGGGGAATTGGTTGCAAATACTATTTTACAACCTGCTCATCAAGTACTGACTTCTGATTTGCTATTTTACAACCTGCTCATCAAGTACTGACTTCTGATTTGCAGTCGTGGATCAGAAAGCTATCCAAATGTGTTTTCTTGTTACTGGGCCGCTTATCTGTACTGGGTCTAGATGTAGATGCTGCCACACACTGGGACCAGTTACAGATGTTGAAGGGCCTGCTTGATCAGTAAGGCTAATGAAATGATTAGTTTCCCGTCATATTTTTTTCAGTAAAATTTTTTGGAAAATTTATTATTGTCAAAACATTCATTATTTGATTATACATAAATATGTTTATTTTGGTAGCATATTAATATTATTTTTTCCGTCTTGAATTTGTGACATTTCCTATGCTTGAAAAGGTCTTCATCTGTAAATTTATCCGATCACATACTTTTGAGGCACCTGTCCTGAAAGAATATGCCAATAAAATGGACATAAGTAAAAAAACCTGACCCAATCAGTGCTGTGCAGGCCTGTAGCTAGGATTTTTTGGGGTAGGGTGGGGGACAACTTGAAATTAAAATTTTTCGAGTAGTGTATTACAAATTCTTAATTTAATGGATTACAATTGAACTAATCTCCATTAGATTACCATTAGTTTAATCTTATAAATTCAGTTTCAAATCAAATCAAATGACAATTTTGAATTTCAATCTATTGAATTACCAAGTTTAATTCAGATTACCTAAATTTTCTGTCTTAAAAATGTACACAGACAGCAACCTCTTCCAAGAAAACACCCTATGTAAAAGCGTGTCTTGTGAAATCTTTATACTTCATGATATCCTTGGAAATGGTGATTTAAGTTACCACTGAATCATTTTGGTAACACCAATTTCTAAATTTATATCATCTCCAATACTTTGTTGCTATTCTTATCATATGTAATGTTATACTCATTGACCAATAGTTCTTCCTCTAGGGTTCCATCCCCTTTTGCGTACATCTCCTCAAGCCACATGATTGAGTCACTAGAGAGAGTGAGGGGAATAATATTGCCTTCAACTCTTATGTCTATACGTCTTCTTTTCCTCAACTGTGATTTCTTGCATGCTGGACACTTTACCACTTAACCATCTGTTTCGTCTAGCCACTTATTGTTGCAAGAGTTGTATTTGGTCTTATCATATATGTAATATTATACTCATTGACCAATAGTTCTTCCTCTAGGGTTCCATCCCCTTGTGCGTACATCTCCTCAAGCCACATGATTGAGTCACTAGAGAGAGTGAGGGGAATAATATTGCCTTCAACTCTTATGTCTATACGTCTTCTTTTCCTCAACTGCGATTTCTTGCATGCTGGACACTTAAACCACTTTAAAATCTGTTTCGTCTAGCCACTTATTGTTGCAAGAGTTGCATTTGTGTATTAAGTTCTTCCTCTAGGGTTCCATCCCCTTTTGCGTACATCTCCCGAGCCACATGATTGAGTCACTAGAGAGAGTGAGGGGAATAATATAGCCTTCAACTCTTATGTCTATACGTCTTCTTTTCCTCAACTGTGATTTCTCGCATGCTGGACACTTAAACCACTTTACCATCTGTTTTGTCTAGCCACTTGTTGCAAGAATTGCATTTGTGTATTAAGTTCTTCCTCTAGGGTTCCATCCTCTTTTCCATACATCTCCCGAGCCACATGATTGAGTCACTAGAGAGAGTGAGGGGAATAATATTGCCTTCAACTCTTATGTCTATACGTCTTCTTTTCCTCAACTGCGACTTCTTGCATGCTGGACACTTAACCACTTTACCATCTGTTTTGTCTAGCCACTTATTGTTGCAAGAATTGCATTTGTGTATTAAGTTCTTCCTCTAGGGTTCCATCCTCTTTTCCATACATCTCCCGAGCCACATGATTGAGTCACTAGAGAGAGTGAGGGGAATAATATAGCCTTCAACTCTTATGTCTTTCTTCTGAACTGTGATTTCTCGCATGCTGGACACTTAAACCACTTTACCATCTGTTTTGTCTAGCCACTTGTTGCAAGAATTGCATTTGTGTATTAAGTTCTTCCTCTAGGGTTCCATCCTCTTTTCCATACATCTCCCGAGACACTTAACCATCTGTTTCGTCTAGCCACTTATTGTTGCAAGAGTTGCATTTGTGTATTAAGTGTTAACACTACATTTTGTGGAAAAATGTCTCATTTGTTAAAGCACTAAAATGTTCAAATCAAATCAGATTTGCTTTTACCATATGTACTCGTGCAATGCATGTGCCAAGTTGGCAGAACTTCATGTTGTTGCTTCCTATTAGCAGCTAGATCACATGAGCCAATCAGCTGAAGTGTGTACTACATGCTTAAATTATGTTTACTATTATATGGTAAAACCCCAAAACCATAGAATTTTTGTAAACCTCTATTCGCCCTTTGCACGGATCCGCCACCTTGCTATCAAAACGAGGTTCTCCCTGCAAATGCATGCGCAAAAAGTGCATTTTTATTTCTCGTGTTTTTCTTGTTCGATTTTCATATAGCCAATGCCTAATCATCAGAGGATTAAAATAAATTTATATTTACCAATTTCTTGTTGACTGTCTGCGGGTCTCGTAGTTGATCGACGGAACTTGAACAGGGTCTGGACCTGCATGACCTGCCGGGACCACCGCTGCCATGGGCTCAAATTCAAGCACTAAAATGTTCAAATCAAATCAGATTTGCTTTTACCATATGTACTCGTGCAATGCATGTGCCAAGTTGGCAGAACTTCATGTTGTTGCTTCCTATTAGCAGCTAGATCACATGAGCCAATCAGCTGAAGTGTGTACTACATGCTTAAATTATGTTTACTATTATATGGTAAAACCCCAAAACCATAGAATTTTTGTAAACCTCTATTCGCCCTTTGCACGGATCCGCCACCTTGCTACCAAAACGAAGTTCTCCCTGCAAATGCATGCGCAAAAAGTGCATTTTATTTCTCGTGTTTTTCTTGTTCGATTTTCATATAGCCAAGGCCTAATCATCAGAGGATTAAAATAAATTTATATTTACCAATTTCTTGATGACTGTCTGCGGGTCTCGTAGTTGATCGACGGAACTTGAACAGGGTCTGGACCTGCATGACCTGCCGGGACCACCGCTGCCATGGGCTCAAATTCGTAGGGGTTTCTACCCTTACCACAATAAGCACTGAACGCCGCTGGTAAATCATCAGCATCTCCTACTTGCCCATCCTCTGGTATTTCTCCATCGTCACCCTCCCCCTCACTTTCAAAAGACAAATGCAATTCGCATTCCTCGTCGCCACTCATATTCATCTACATGTATTGTATAGCTTTTGTTTATAAGCAAGCACGTCTGCACATCTGGATATGCGCGATCGCGGCGCCAGTTGTCAAAAATGTCAACACGGTTCTGTCAAAGTCATAACCCCAATGACGTCATCAGAAATGCGCCCCAATTTTCATTTTCATCACTGGCTAGCAATGCAGTGCCGAAAAGGGGTCAAATGTGGTACATTGTTTTCGTTGTATTTTTATTTCTGAAATATGTAGTTATTTAATTTTTTTAGAAATGGATTCTATATGTTATTAGCTTTATTTTGATACCAAATCGTATTTTCTTTCAATGGTCCCTTTAACACTACATTTTGTGGAAAAATGTCTCATTTGTTAAAGCACTAAAATGTTCAAATCAAATCAGATTTGCTTTTACCATGTGTACTCAAGGAATGCATGTGCCATCAATGGTTGTCAAGTTGGCAGAACTTCATGTTGTTGCTTCCAATAGCAGCTAGATCACATGAGCAGCCAATCAGCTGAAGTGTGTACTACATGCTTAAATTATGTTTACTATTATTATTATATGGTAAAACCATAGAAGAATTTTTGTAAACCTCTATTCGCCCTTTGCACGGATCCGCCACCTTGCTACCAAAACGAGGTTCTCCCTGCAAATGCATGCGCAAAAAGTGCATTTTTATTTCTCATGTTTTTCTTGTTCGATTTTCATATAGCCAAGGCCTAATCATCAGAGGATTAAAATAAATTTATATTTACCCATTTCTTGTTGACTGTCTGCGGGCCTCGTAGTTGATCGATGGAACTTGAACAGGGTCTGGACCTGCATGACCTGCCGGGACCACCGCTGCCATGGGCTCAAATTTGTAGGGGTTTCTACCCCTTACCACAATAAGCACGAACGCCGCTGGTAAATCATCAGCATCTCCTACTTGCCCATCCTCTGGTATTTCTCCATCGTCACCCTCCCCCTCACTTTCAAAAGACAAATGCAATTCGCATTCCTCGTCGCCACTCATATTCATCTACATGTATTGTATAGCTTTTGTTTATAAGCAAGCACGTCTGCACATCTGGATATGCGCGATCGCGGCGCCAGTTGTCAAAAATGTCAACACGGTTCTGTCAAAGTCATAACCCCAATGACGTCATCAGAAATGCGCCCAATTTTCATTTTCATCACTGGCTAGCGATGCAGTGCCGAAAAGGGGTCAAATGTGGTACATTGTTTTCGTTGTATTTTTATTTCTGAAATATGTAGTTATTTAATTTTTTTAGAAATGGATTCTATATGTTATTAGCTTTATTTTGATACCAAATCGTATTTTCTTTCAATGGTCCCTTTAACACTACATTTTGTGGAAAAATGTCTCATTTGTTAAAGCACTAAAATGTTCAAATCAAATCAGATTTGCTTTTACCATGTGTACTCAAGGAATGCATGTGCCATCAATGGTTGTCTAGTTGGCAGAACTTCATGTTGTTGCTTCCAATAGCAGCTAGATCACATGAGCCAATCAGCTGAAGTGTGTACTACATGCTTAAATTATGTTTACTATTATTATTATATGGTAAAACCATAGAAGAATTTTTGTAAACCTCTATTCACCCTGTGCACGGATCCGCCACCTTGCTACCAAAACGAGTGCATTTTTATTTCTCGTGTTTTTCTTGTTCGATTTTCATATAGCCAAGACCTAATCATCAGAGGATTAAAATAAATTTATATTTATATTTACCAATTTCTTGTTGACTGTCTACGGGCCTCGTAGTTGATCGGCGGAACTTGAACAGGGTCTGGACCTGCATGACCTGCCGGGACCACCGCTGCCATGGGCTCAAATTCGTAGGGGTTTCTACCCCTTACCACAATAGGCACAAACGCCGCTGGTAAATCATCAGCATCTCCTACTTACCCATCCTCTGGTATTTCTCCATCGTCACCCTCCCCCTCATTTTTACAAGACAAATGCAATTCGCATTCCTCGTCGTCACTCATATTCATCAACATGTATTGTATACCTTTTGTTTATAAGCAAGCACGTCTGCACATCTGGATATGCGCGATCGCGGCGCCGGTTGTCAAAAATGTCAACACGGTTCTGTCAAAGTCATAACCCCAATGACGTCATCAGAAATGCGCCTAATTTTCATTTTCATCACTGGCTAGCGATGCAGTGCCGAAAAGGGGTCAAATGTGGTACATTGTTTTCGTTGTATTTTTATTTCTGAAATATAGCTAAATATGTAGTTATTTAATTTTTTTAGAAATGGATTCTATATGTTATTAGCTTTATTTTGATACCAAATCATATTTTCTTTCAATGGTCCCTTTAACACTACATTTTGTGGAAAAATGTCTCATTTGTTAAAGCACTAAAATGTTCAAATCAAATCAGATTTGCTTTTACCATGTGTACTCGAGGAATGCATGTGCCATCAATGGTTGTCAAGTTGGCAGAACTTCATGTTGTTGCTTCCAATAGCAGCTAGATCACATGAGCAGCCAATCAGCTGAAGTGTGTACTACATGCTTAAATTATGTTTACTATTATTATTATATGGTAAAACCATAGAAGAATTTTTTTTTTTTTTTATTCGCCATTGCACGGATCCGCCACCTTGCTACCGAAACAAGGTTCTCCTGCAAATGCATGCTAAAAAGTGCATTTTATTTCTCGTGTTTTTCTAGCACACATATGAAAGGCGAACGTGAACACAACACACACTTTGCAAGTAGAACCTTGTTTTGAGAGGACCATGCAAAGGGTCAATTAAGCCAGCCTTGAAATATGCAGGCGCCAGGAGCAAATTTGCTCTCGTAAAGCCATGATCAATTGGTCCTTGTAAAATTCACATAAACCAGGAGCAATTTTCTGAAACAAAATACTCTCGGTTCCAGTTTTGAACTTCATGCAGTAGTGCTGGTATCGTGCATAGTATATGCAGAAAGAGATTTACTTATAGTAAATTGCTTCTGTTTCTTCAGAAATTACTCCTGGTTTTTGTAAAATCCCAGTGAACCAGGAGCAATGTTCAAAAACAAATTGCTCCTGTTCCAGTCCGCTTATTTCAAAGCTTGGAATAGTTCATTTGGCTTCCTTAAGACAGTGACATCAGTTTGTCACAGTTACTTTGTGTTTTTACAGATTTAGTACCTTTAATCACGCATGTATATAAACACGCAGGTAAATGTGTGTGATTTAAGGGGGTACTACACACCTGGTCAATTTTGTGCCTATTTTTTGCATTTTTCTCAAAAATTATAGCGCTTTGGTGACAAGTAAGATATGTATATTATAGGGGCAATGACTACAACTACTGCTCTGAAAATTCAGCAACTCAAGGAAAGTAGTTTTAGATTTATTGATCAAATAATGGTTTTCCCTCATTTTTGACTGTAACTCCACAACTGCTGTCTTTGTTGAAATAAAATTTCCAGTGCAGTAGTTGTAGTCCTTGCCCCTATAATATATCTTACTTGTCACCAATGCGCTATAAGTTTTGAGAAAAAAGCAAAAATAGGCAAAAAATTGGGCAGGGGTGTAGTACCCTTAACACTACGCCCAGATGGATATAGTTGTACTATTTCCCCGGGAAATAATACTTCCAATAGTACCTCATTCCCTCATCAATCAGCTTTTTGACTGCTTTGCAAAATAGTTTTGGTAATATGATACTCCTTTTAACCAATTAATGCACAAGAATATGTGACCATCCACCACGAAGTGGTAGTAAAGTCGGCTCTAGATCTTTTTCTGTTTATTGCAGAATTTGAAAGAATGCACTTTCAGCTTTAAAATGACATCTCAACCAGCTTCATCGGACATCTGGAAATGAAGTTATGGTTCATCATAGGTCAAATTTCTTATATATTTTACATAGAAATCCATATACTGTTTTTGATTGTATCTCAAAATGGAAAATGCCGACTTTACGACCAGTTTGTGGTGGATGGGCACATATATTAATGAAGGATATAAAATGTTATATGAGCTGTATGGAATCCCAGTTATCCCCATTTTAATTCTGTGAATTTTGCTGAATTGTACAATTATGCAAATTGTTAATTATTATATATATCCTATATTATTTTGTTTCATTCTGGAAATTACATGAAAAATAAGCATTGTATTTTTATAAAGGTTTGATTAAAGTCACATAATATCGAAATATGATAACTGGAATTGTTGTGATTTTGTTTTTGCTTAAATGCTTGTATATGTGCACTTTTAAGTAGAAGGATTCAGTAGCTATATTCATTAATTTAATTTTATAAATTAAAGCCACATTCTTTGCTTTACGACAGTTTTTCGGTTCAAAATTAAAAGGGGATATATCTGACAGTAAAAGCTAATATTTTGTAAAAAAGAAATACACAAATTCTATTTTTATGAATATATTACAATATGGCTGTAATCCCAATGATTTCCACTTTAAGCAGTGCTAATAGGAAAATCTAAGGAAGTTTTGCAGTTAAGTGACATTTAATATGCAACTTATTTTACACAATAGCAAATGTGGACTGTAAACCCACCCACTCACCCTCCTACCTTTCCTGCACACTTGGAAATATCCCAGGGACCTCTTCAACATTTGATCATGAGTCACGCAATATAACCATGCCAAGAAAAATGGACTTTCCTAAAAATATCTTTAAAATCCATCCCTGATCCAATCAACTAGCTTTGTGCCCATTCCATTAAATTTATGACTAGCATGGTGACTTACAACATTGGCTTGATGCTTGGTCTCTCGGGAGGTCTTGGTGTGTCAAAGTGACAGAAAAAGGCTTTCCGCTGTCAGAACTAGGAATCTTCAGTAAAGTCTTTCAATGACAAAATTGATTTATTAAAGAAATTTGTGGCCTTTTTAGTTGCAAAAGTTAAGGGATTTAGTGTAGATAGGATTAATTACAAACATTCCAAAACTAGTAAGTCTTTTGGTGCAAAATGGCTAATTGGGTCTCTAGAAACGAGGATTTGGTAAACACATCTTCTAAAAGGAGACATAGCATGAAAACGGTCTTAAAGCCGATATGTCTTAAAGTTGGCATAATTATATAGGCAAAACATGAGGCCAAGAAAAAATGCTTCAGCAAGCAAGGTGATGTTTTTAAACATCACCTCATTAAAATCTCTCAACCCTTTTGCCAGCTTCTTGACCAAAGCAACACAATTTTTTAAATGTCCATATCATTATGAGTTTAGTAGAATGATGAATATCAATTTTTCTACATGGAAAAACAGTGGCATGATCGACAGGAATTATATATTATCGATTTTTCTCTTTGCCAAATTCCTGAATTTACGTATGAATTCTCTTGAATTTACGAACAGGGGCTCAGACAGCACTGCACTGCACCGTTATAAAACTAACTTGTTTGTATTGCACACTCTTTCACTCACTTATCGCTCCTACTTGATATGCTGCCCGCTGGCTTGCTACCGGCCGATTCCTGTTCACTAATTCAAGAGACATCATGCATAACATGAATTTAACAAAAAAGCAAATCATTATTCGGCATTCTGCCAAACATGATCAATCATAATGATATGTATTAGGGGAAAACTAAATTGGCCTGGACACATTGTCTACAAAGGTTTTTTTAAACATGCCAGAATACTATTTGAGTATATTATGATATTTTGTGTTTGTTTGTTTGTTTAAATGGTCGCTCCATGTGGAGACACGCTTGGGTCCTGATGAGGCCAGGCTCAAACAAAATGCTCAAGCCAGGCTAAAAAGCCTATATAACTAAATAAGCATGCTGGCCTGTATGGAAAGAGAAATGAGAAACAGATCTGAAGACAAAGAACAAGGAAAAGAAGGCCACCCAACAATCAAGTTAACAATTTTACTGTCAGCCTTTGGGTCAAGAGAAAGGAAATGCTTAATCCAATCTCAACTGCCACTGAGGCTCATGTTGGGGTGTGTGTGTGGGGGGGTGTGTTCTGATCCTTAGAAAGAATCCTGAACAACATAAACCTTTGGGAGCACCCAGTTTGAGGCGGCAATATTTTGAAAGCCGTCCTCAAAATTTAAAGGTCAATCTCATCTGTCAATGTCAATTTGGCAATTACAGACTGAAAATGTCTTAAACACAGGAATTGTAGTCAGTAAGGCAAACCCATTAGTTGGGTGATCTAGAGCAATTCCGTGACCGTGGAGAGCGAAGGTTCGTTTCTCAGTGGATTTGTCTTCTATGAAGGTTAATAAAAAAAATTTAGCGGGGTGCCCTCATGAAAGTGTGGGCGGAATCCGTGAGAGCTCCAAATCCAAAATGTCCGCCGTCGGCCATTTAAAAAATTATTTTTCAATGGTTTGGCCTACAATGCTGTTCAATATATGTTTTCTGAGGTTTTTTGGGTCGAGGAATTCATATCTGATGTCGATTTTATGATATGACCATCTTTTGACCTTCAAATCCAAGATGGCCGCCGATTTACAGCTCAGAAAGGTTAAATTGTTACATTTGTCGTATAACCTTCATAATAGGCTCTAATTAAAGTTCTCATCATGCCAAGTTGAGTGATTGACTATAAAAACTACCAGTAATAATGATTTGACCTATTTTTGACCTTTAAATCCAAGATGGCCGCCGATTTTCAGCTCAGAAAGGTCAAATTTTCACATTTGTCGAAGGGCCTTCATAATAGGCTCTAGTTCAAGCTCACAGCATGCCCAGTTGAGTGGTGGACACTAAAAACTACAAGTAATAATAATTTGACCTGTTTTTGACCTTCAAATCCAAGATGGCCGCCGATTTTCAGCTGAGAAAGGTAAAAATTTCAAATTTGTTGTATAGCCTTCATAATAATTATACTCTAATTAGAGCTGAGTAGTCGTAGAGTCTTCATAATAGCCTCTAATGAATACCCCATTCTGGCACAAACATACACCCCCGCACATATACATATATATTCACATTATTTGAATGAGTTTAGTCTATATTGGTTCCCGGTCTACGTGTGTTTTGCTCTACAAACCTATCAACAATGAATGAAGCAGCATCAAAGATATTTATAAACATTTAGAAAGAAACATATTCTATGAGACTAGTGCATAGATCACCTATAACACTGCTTGCTTGTTACCTACAGCAAAATCATCCCCTAACAATGTCTACTGAAATGTGGCAAGCCGTGTAAGGCCTAAGTCGTCTGATACTATCGTCCAAGGTAAACATGGTAAATGGAGAGTTTACAAACAAAAACGAAAAACTGGTCAGAACATGACAAATATGGTGATTTTTACAACATCTCTTCAAGGTAATATGGGTCTAGTACTAGAAGTCAATACATGCAACACATGTTATATTATCATCTTCAGGCAAGCTTGTAAAGGCTCAGTGTTCAAGTAAACCACCAAGTTCTGGAAGAGATGATGAGACAGGGACCATTGGCACCCATTGCAAGTGCCTGCGTTCATCTGTGCGTGGACCTTTCCACGAAAAAACTAAATGTGCATGTGCATGCAGGGTGTGGACCTGAAGCACCCGAATAGACCACGGGGTAAGCTGTTCATAATCAACACACACTCAGCATGGCGCTCCTTTAAGAGCCACATAGTCCTCGTAAAAGATGGGGAGCTGAGGGATCGTTTCGCAGAGGTGAAGAATTTGTTCTTTCGACACGTGGATTCGATCATCTTCACTGAGCACAGGATCCGTTCACTGTAGCCCCTCTTTATAGCAGACTGCAAACGCATGGCCATGCTATGCATAGTGACTATAGATGGCTATGCAATGGGTGCTGTAAAATCGTCCAATCTCAAGGACTTGCTCAATGCTCATTAATGAGTATCAAGAGACAAGAGAAGAACAAGAGTGAGTGGGTCTATGATATTGGGGGAAGAGGTGATGACACTGAGGCTGCCATTTCATCACTTGGTATCAGTAATGAGCAGCTCTTCCAGAAGAACCTGGTACGGCAGCGCGGCTGTCTCAGAAGATCAAAGACACATCTGCTGTCGCCTGGCCACCTCATATCGATCATCTTGAAGAAGACGAAGAGCTCTGTGAGTTGATTAGTTAAAAGCTAAAGATGTCGACTTGGCTAAAACAGCCTAAGAGAAAACTGCCGATCTCAACCATTCCATACTCAGTCGGGCCTCCATGATCACAGCACTGAATAGATCACCACCATTGTTATCAACCTGGTGGAACTCTACACAAGAGTCGTGTCTGCATCAACTATGCTGACTTTGAGATCACTGGACTCTGTATGAGACGATCCCTCAGCTCCCCATCTTTTACGAGGACTGTGTGGCTCTTAAAGGAGCGCCATGCTCAGTGGCGTAACCAGTGGGGGGCAAGCTGCTGGGAAGAAGAGCAAAAAATTGGGAAGGGAAAAGGGAAAGGAGAGAAAAGGGAAGAAAAAGGGAAGGAGAAGAGAAAAAGGGGAAAAGAGGGAAGAAGAGAAAGGGGTAAGAAGAAAAGAAAAAGGAGGGAAGAAAAAAGGGGAAGGGAGAAGAGAAAAGGGAAGGGAGAAGAGAAAAGGGGAAGAAAGAGGGAAGAAGATCTATACTACTTTCATTGTGAAATTTTGTACTCTGAACACTGGATTTTTAGCTTCTAATATGCCAAAAACATGAGCTTCAAGGCTCCGCCCCTTGATCCCCGAGGGCTTTGCCCTCAACCCCACCAGGGCCCCCTAAGGCGGGCCCCTGGACCCCACCCATTTATCACTTGCGCCAAAGCCGCTCGCCATGCGCACATAAGTAATACAACATTTGGTCAAAATTGGGAAATGTTTCAATCTTGCCCCCGGAAGGTCAGGTCTGGTTATGGAGTGTGTGTTTATTATGACCAGCTTACCCCGTGGTCGATTCGGGTGCTTCAGGTCCACACCCTGCATGCACCATACATTTAGTTTTTTCGTGGAGAGGTCCACGCACAGATGAACGCTGGGCGCTTGGGTGCCAATGGACTCCGTCTCAACATCACTTCCAGAATTTAGTGGTTTACTTGAACACTGAGCCTTTACAAGCTTGTCTGAAGATGATATTGAGATATATAACATATATAACATATGTTGCATGTATTGACTTCTAGACAATATTACCTTGAAGAGATGTTGTAAAAATCACCATATCAGTTCTGACCAGTTTTTCGTTTTTGTTTGTAAACTCTCCCATTTACCATGTTTACATCATGTACATTGGACTATAGTATCAGACGACTTAGGCCCTACACGGCTTGCCACATTTCAGTAGACATTGTTAGGGGATGATTTTGCTGTAGGTAACAAGCAAGCAGTGTTATAGGTGATCTATGCACTAGTCTCATAGAATATGTTTCTTTCTAAATATATATAAATATCTTTGATGCTGTATTCATTCATTGTTGATAGGGTGCAGTGCAAAACACACGTAGACCTGGAACCAATATAGACTAAACCGATTCAAATGTGAATATAATATGTATATGTAGTTGTTCAGGGGTGTATGTGGGTCCCAGAATGGGGTTTTCATTAGAGGCTATTATGAATACTCAGAGCTCTAATTAGAGTATAATTATTATGAAGGCTATACAACAAATTTGAAATTTTTAGCTTTCTCAGCTAAAATCAGCGGCCATCTTGGATTTGAAGGTCAAAAAGAGGTAAAATCATTATTACTTGTAGTTTTTAGTGTCCATCACTCAACTCGGCATGTTGAGAGCTTGAATTAGAGCCTATTATGAAGGCTCTACGACAAATGTGAGAATTTGACCTTTCTGAGCTGAAAATCGGCGGCCATCTTGGATTTGAAGGTCAACATTGGGTCAAATTATTATTACCGGTAGTTTTAAGAGTCAATCACTCAACTTGGCATGATGAGAACTTTAATTAGAGCCTATTATGAAGGCTATACGATAAATGTGACAATTTAACGTTTCTGAGCTGTAAATCGGCGGCCATCTTGGATTTGAAGGTCAAAAGTTGGTCATATCATAAAATCGACATCAGATATGAATTACTCGACCAAAAAAACCTCAGAAAACATATACTGAACAGCATTGTAGGCCAAACCATTGAAAAATAATTTTTAAATGGCCGACGGGCGGCCATTTTGGATTTCGGCTCTCACGGATTCCGCCCACACTTTTCGCGAGGGGCACCCCCGCTAATTTTTTTTATTAACCTTCATAGAAGACAAATCCACTGAGAAACGAACCTTCGCTCTCCACGGTCACGGAATTGCTCTAGATCACCCAACTACATGTATACTAGTATACCATAGAAGGCAACTTGCCTTGCATGCTGCCTCAGGTTAAGGTTATTCACTGTCCGAGTGCACATTAGCATCCATTGATTACTGGATCAAGCCTAGGCTCATACACCTGTTCCGAATTATACCATAGTCTTTGTGTTAAGATCATTTTGATCAGTGGTTCATAATCAAAAATTGTAATTCTGATGGCAGTAGGTCAACAGCCCTTGTCGTAGTGCACGTTAGAATATGACAATTGCTATGATTACACAACACAACCCCAACTGGCTCACACTGGATCAGTGGTGTGTGTGTGGGGGTGTTCTGATCCTAGAAAGAATCCTGAACAACATAAACCTTTGGGAGCACCCAGTTTGAGGCGGCAATATTTTGAAAGCCGTCCTCAAAATTTAAAGGTCAATCTCATCTGTCAATGTCAATTTGGCAATTACAGACTGAAAATGTCTTAAACACAGGAATTGTAGTCAGTAAGGCAAACCCATGTATACTAGTATACCATAGAAGGCAACTTGCCTTGCATGCTGCCTCAGGTTAAGGTTATTCACTGTCCGAGTGCACATTAGCATCCATTGATTACTGGATCAAGCCTAGGCTCATACACCTGTTCCGAATTATACCATAGTCTTTGTGTTAAGATCATTTTGATCAGTGGTTCATAACAAAGAAAGTGTGAGCCAGTTGACCTAGCAATTGTCATATTCTAACGTGCACTACGACAAGGGCTGTTGACCTACTGCCATCAGAATTACAATTTTTTTCAGATAATGCATTCTGAAGACAAAAATAAGACTGCTGCAATCGGAGACCTTTTGAAATAGCATCCTGTCTAGTACCACCCTGTCCTAGTTTCATGGCCAAGGATTATGGGAAGGAAACCTTTGAGTGACCTAGCTTTAGAACTGAACTTTACGAAATCAGGACCGTAACTTGGATATATGCAGGTAAACAAGTTTCAGGTTGCCAGATCATCAAGTACCATGATTCAAAAACATTTCCTAAGGCCAAGTTTTCATCACTGTCTATGAAAATTAAATTTGTTGGCATATGTTATCAATATCCTCTTCATTAGCGGGGATGTGCGGACTAAAGTTTCATTTTTTTAACATTTCCTCCTTGGAATAAGATGTATCGGGCAAACTCCTAAGCAGATTTCTTGTACTATCTGATATGTGTATTATAAATGAATATGTGACATGATCTGGTTCAAGGGGGGCCAAAGGAGGCATTTTTGAAAATTGAGTTACTATAATTATTACCCTACACAAACATTAGGCTTTCATTTTCTGAAAACACCAAAAGTCTAGCATACTTGGTTCTGAAGTTTTATGATGTCTATTTTCTTATGTATTTTATTGTTTTTTACTCCATATTTTTGCCTTTATCTCAATTTCAAGTTAGCCGCCCTTAACCCCCAATCCCCATGGACCAGATTGTGTCATATTTTGAATAAAAGCATTAAAATGAACATTTTCTACAAAATACAGTTTTCTTGTGATCAAATGGCTCATTTTGGTACAAAACTGTAATATTAATAGTGTGATAAAATGCTGAAACTTCTCATGGCAGGGCAATATAATGATATTTGCGATTTATGCCATATTCGGTCATGTGACAAAGATTTAAATTCCACCAGCAAGTAAGGACACAGAGATTTAATTCTTGGTGGGATGGGATCTTCAGAAAAGGGATCTCTCTATACAAGTCCAAGGAGCCTGTGTGTGCCATTAGGAGAATTTTGATGGTGTATAACCAGTGGTGGCACCAGAATCCTATAACATATACACCAACACGCTAGAAAAAGATAATGCAAATAACCAATTTCCATGCCCCCACAGCACTGTGTGCATCTATTGGGAACTAACCTTTTGTTATGCTAAATAGCCTTCCGAATTTTGTGTGTTGAAGATTGCACTCTTAGCACATCAAAAGAGAAGATGTTCTCCGTGTCAAAAAATGACTCGGAATTTCTTACACACTTGTGTATAATATTTGTGTACTGAGGGTAGATTGGACATATGCTTCGAATGAAGTTTTCATTAATTTTTACAGGAGGTACTCAAGACTAAGGGAAATGTCCATATGCCCTCTTGGTGCCGCCAGTGCAAAGAGGATCTATTAATCAAGCAGCAACCTGTGAGGGACCAGTAGCAGACAGATGCATGTAATGTTCAAATCCTGTAGTGATACTTTTTCTTATTCTGTGTCATTTTTTAAGTTTTCAGCATTTAGAATTCACACTGGGGATAGACCCACACACATCCTTGTGTAGGGGAAGTGAAGTGACTATGAGTCTAAAAATATCCTAGCAGATCATAATCAAATCAAATAAAGTAAACACGCCTTATGTGCAGTGCATAGTACATTTTATGGCATTTAAAGTCGGAAAGTTCCATAAATTATTATCCTTAACAACCAACTTGGGAGGAACATTGTTGGTGTGTAATGGTGTGTGAATGTGACGCTATATGTGCTTGTGTGTTCAGCATGGATACTATTAGGTAAGTACTTATTCACTTTTCTTCATAACCAGGGATATGAGACAAATATCCCTGATCATAACCAAGTGCCATAGTACTGAGTACTACAATGTATCTTTTTTTCAGTAGCAAAACTTTACCATCATATCTGATTTTGTAAAACGTAACTCTGATATTTCCTATGATTATATGCTTTGGGCTTGCCTTCCTTGTGATTTAATTTAGGTGTACAGCCAAGGTCTTAGGCAGGATTTGAAGGTTTGGGTGTGTAAATTCAAAAACTTGGGTGTGTAAATTTAATGATTTGTATACAAAGTATAGGCCATGTTGGTAAAAAGTGGGTGTGTAACTTACACATTTGGGTGTGTAAACACTCCCTACACGGATGGCTGTCAAAGCCCTTGTGTACAGCGTAATAACATTTCTTAAACACTTGAGAATGTTCTTGCAATCTTATTGGTTCTTACCCGTGTGATATGACACGATATCACACACCTTAGCGTCTGCATGTCGACGCGATACTCGTACGCGCTATTGGAACCAATCAGATGTGCTTAGCAGTAACAGGACTGATCGATTCTACGCCCTAGGTAATTCCTTGTAAAATAATAGGATTTAATAATTTGGTATACTTATGATTAATATATTTATTTAAATTGAAGAGTGGAAGGCGTAATACAACTCGGCTTCACCTCATTGTTTTACTTAAAATAATGACAGCGGCTAAAAACCTTTATTCTCTAAATATTTTGTTTTATGTGAGGTTAAACATGTTAACATAAACTTCAGTTCACAAAAAAAGATTCGTAACTATTTCCACTCAATTTTGGGTTTGTCTTTTTAGTTTGAGAACACCTACACAAATCTGAGAGAGATATGGATTGAAGTCAACCTTCTATTTCTTTTCAATAACAACCATTTATGAGGTTTGAGCAGCACATAATGATGACATCTGTAGAGCAAAGCTGCTTTATCTTTTTATATTCTGATTTTGACATAATTATTCACAATAACAATATATTGACAGTTATTTTAAGAAATAAATAAATATAAATATTTCAATATATCACTTCAAATTTTCCACAAAACTGCTTGTCATTTTGACACATTCAACTAGAAAATAAATATCACCCTATTTCAAAAAGCAATAGACATTTAAATTCAGATATTTTGATAAGAACTCAAGCCTGTTCTCAAGATTAAAGTGACATTTTAAAGAATTGTTTGCAAGCACCCTGCGGCAAGCATTTGTGTTTTGCTAGATCTTTAAGGGCTGGGGTATGAACGTTTGGACAGTATTTATTTTGGGACCTTAGAGCATCAGACATATCAAATTGCATTCTGAATAAGAATATCATTCTGATATCAAATAATTTTGATTTTTGAAATTGCAATTTAATACACATTTTATGGCAAATCATTAAAATTGATATTTTTGATATTTAACAGTACTTGAAGTAAACTTTGTAAATCTGATGATTTATACTTAAAGTGTATGTAGGTGGGATGAAAAGCCGACGATCAATTGAAAATTTTGACCTTTCAGATTGAAGATATGGATTTTTTCCCAAAACACCAAAAAAAAAAATTAGGTCTTTTTGGGAAAAAAATCCATATCTTTAATACTGAAAGGTCAAAATTTTCAATTGACCGTCGGCTTTTCCTCCCTGCTACATACACTTTAAGAATATATCATTAGATTTATATAATTTACTTCGAGGACTGTTATATATCAAAAATTTGAAAAATATCAAATTTTTATAATTTGTCATATAATTTGTATTATATTGTGATTTTCAAAAAATGAAAATTATTTGATATCAGAAAGACATGCTTCGTATTCAGAATGCAATTCGATAGGTCTGAGGTGCTTTCATGTCCCACAAAAAATACTGTCGAAACGCAATAAACGCTCATTTTAGATCCCTTAAGGCATGAAAACTGGTCTTTAGTTAACAAAGGCTTACAACTTTTTTTTTAATGAGGTTGCCCTGAGCATAAGCAGAATTCGAAAGGGGGTCATTGCCAAAACATCTGTAAAACAAAATATATCTGTGGTGAGAAAAAGACAAATATATGGGAGAATGTCTCCAAAATTGCAAGTCATTCTGTGAAAATGAGGTCTTTTGGTAAAAGTCACCTCTTAGCCGGAAGTCTTTATACTTGACATGTACGATAATCTGAGTTCCCCTTGTCCAAGAATAATATAATATGAAAGAGTGCTAGCCCTTTTTAGTTACATCAGACAGGGCAAAGATTACTCAATCAACAAGTTGCTTAAACCACAGATTTTCTTTTAAATTATAAGTACTAGTATTATATTTATATGGTTTACACTTTGTGGTAACAGATGAGGGGCCAAGGAAAAATAAATGTTTGTTTGTACAAAGAGCCTTTTTAGGTGGATATCTTGCTATTTAAAAAGCCAAAGTAGATACATGGTGTCCCAGAAAAAATTACTGAGTGAACAAAATTGAACGTAAGTCGAGAACTAGGCATCAAAATCAAATCATTTAAAATGTAGCGCATAGCCTATTTTATTGTGCATCACATACAAAAATTTTGTTTGATTCGGTTGAATGGTTGCGAAGAAATTAATAATTACATAATGCGCGCATCAATGCAGATCATTACAAGTTTGAGCGCTTTTTTCATACTTCACGCACCGCTTCCTAAAGGTTGTGTATCTCATTAAATTAGTCCACATTATCTATTTTATAATCCGATGGTGTTATGTTATTCATGTTTTCACTGAAGATGAATAACAGTTTGTCCGAGAAAACTTTGAATTCTGCAATTGGAAGCTTCCTAACTTTAATTCTTTAAGTTGCAAATATGTAATATTTTAACTTTCCAAACAACATTTGAGCCAAGAATGACGATGAACAAGTGCTTACAGCTTTACATGTGATTTTTGATACCATGCAATCAAACTTTGCATTATAATTTCTTGGAAATATTCCAAAAACATGTGTGAGAATTTTTTTTAAGCCAGATGGAACTCTTTAAGCAACATTTATATCAACAATAATGAAAAAAGATATTTATAAGTACCGAGCATCATCTTACATGCAAGCTTTCATTTTCAATATCGTGTAGGTTTTCAAATTTGAACAAAACCTAATCAAATGTTTTGCAAGAAACAGACCCGGGAAACAGATTATTTAAAAAGAACGAAAAGGATTTCACGGTACAAAATATGAAACCCATTGATAGTTAACCACTATTGGGCATTGTGTTGAATGATCTTTCTTTCAAACTTGGAAAGAAGTGAATTGACGCATGCGTTATGTAATCGCTCATTTCTTTGCAATCAGTTGACCGATTCCAGTAAAATTAGCGTATAAGATGCAGAATAAGATGGGCTACACGCTGATTCTTAGATTTTTGGATTCTGATTTGCCAAATGAAACATAGCTAATTCTTAATTTTAATATTTTAATATTTGGTCAATTTTTGGAAGTAAGGGACAAAACTTGCATTTTTAGGGTGTTTTTTGTATGCTGTGACAATCAAGTCCAAAAACTTGTACAAAGACCAATTTCAAGTGAGGCATTCTAATTTTTGGAAAATGCATTTTCTCATATCTTTTCAAAATAACATAAAAAATTAATATTATGACCATCTCTTAGCCTATACTCAAGATTTTGAATGCTTAGACTTGTGCCAAGTCTTAGAATTTCATGACTGCAAGTGTAAAAAAACATGCAATTACATGTTGTGTGTGGTCCATTTTCCCTCAAATTGCGAAAATATTAATATCGGACTTTTATTTTTATTTATGATTCATTTGGCAAAACAAGGTAATATTTGTTAATTTCAAAAAATTAGTGCTGTATTTTATCTGGAATCGGGAATATACAGTGGAAATGAGAGAAAGGGTGTGACTTTTTTATCGGAATATATTTGTAGGGTATGAAAAATTCTAATTATACTAATTATGCATATTTATTTATGACCCTGTGTACTTTCCGAGCTTAGGATACGAAAAAGGCAAAGTACTTATTATTTGGGGTGTGTTTGAAACTTTGAAACAAAGGGATCTGAGGCAGGGAAGGAGGTACTTGGCTCACTGACAAAAAATGTGAAAATGACCCCTAAGCAAGATTTAAGATCCACAAAAGAACCTAATTTCCTACTCTCAATGGAACTCTTGCAGAAAGAAATATGTGTTTTGTTTTTCATAATAACTGTCATGGTGACCACACAACAGTACATTTTAGGCATTATAGCACTAAAGAACACAGCTTGTGTGTGAACTTACAAAGGAACACAACAATTTATGAAACACAAGAAAAAAACAAAATACCAGATGAAACCAACATAGCAACCATTTTTAACCATAATTTACAACATATTTGATACTTTTTTGGGACTTCAGGGAAAAGTTGTGATTTTAACACATTATCCTGGGGCACAACCTAGGGTGTTCTGTTTTTCTTTTAATCCGTACTTATATACTTAATAGTCCCATGCTTGCATTAAGATAGCGTGACCAAAATATAAGCTACCCACTCACTACCACAACAGCACATTGGATCTTAACCACTTATAACAGCTTATAATGCTTAAATACTTAAGAAATATTATTCTGAACTCTGACATTAACATTTTAGTTTTTTAATATCTTATTATAGTACAACACTTCTCACATGAAGGAAATATATTGTGACATGATACGGAATATGGGCCAATTCACCTAGATGAGTCAATCCTGAGTGCATGCGGGCGGGCAGCATTAGTGACAGCACAGCCGCCTTGAGTGAGCAGACAGCTAAGCTACCGTCAAAATGGCAGCCAGATGCATCAGATGCCTAGTATGGAGTAGCTGTCATAAATCAGGTAATATTTTGTATTTTTAAAGTGATTTATAAATATTTCTCTGATAGTAGATTTAAGGCAGTGTTAAACTGACAATGCAGATTGTCACTATCTCACTACTGATGTCATAATTCATGCAATTCATTTTAGTTGCTTTTTCATGTTAAATTACAATTTTTGTTGAACGTGTATGACTCACTTTGAATATTCCACTAGCTTCTAGCCATGTGACACGCATGATGGACACTTATTATCTTTTAGCTGTGTGCAATATAATATTGTGTGCTTTTTCTATCATAACATTATATTGCTGCATAGAAGCTTATACAGTAGTGAATATATTTTGCTATATATTTTGTTATATACAATGGTTAGCACTATAATACTATTATAATTCAGTCTGGTGGTTATTTTTTGTGTGGGGTGGGGTGGTTGTGGGTTATGAGTTATTTTTTGTTGGGGTGAAGGGTTTCCTGCATTAGTTTGTTTCAACTCATTTCTTCCTATCATTTGCTTCATTCATGTAGATAATGATCAGCTTTGTTATATGTATCTTGTTGATTTTCCTCAGTAAATCATTTTTATTAACAACCTGTTGCTCTTAATTTAAGTGCATTTCATGCTTTTAAGCTTTTATACTTAAAAGTATATTACTGATCGGTGCATTTGTATTTTATTGTTCTATGTTCTATGTGTTGCCTGGACAGTTCATTTCCCACATTTCCCTGTGTATATGAACATTGTGTACTTGCCTTAAGCATATACTGCATAGTCTATGCCTTTAAGATATTCAGAGAATAACATCAATCCCAAGCTACATTTACCACGCATATCATTGTAGTATCTGAACTACAATGTCAAGAGAGACAAATCTTTATTCTTTGAGCCTATGTAATTCCATGCAAATTCAATAGGGACACAATCTCAAAGATAAAATCTGTCAGTTTTCTTCATATTTTGTTGATATTTCAGAACAGAAACTGGTTTAAGGGTACTTTTCTGATTTATCAATCTATTTTAGAGTGACTTCAAAAATGTTTACAAATTTTTGTGGTTCTCAATAGATCGCTGGAAGCTCATTTTATTTGAATATCTCTGTTTTAAATCATATATCTCACACAAAGACTCTTGTCAATTGATTGACAATTGGTTATTTTTAGCATCAGCTGCAAAGACTATTGCACTCCCCATTGCATGCTACCATGGCAACGCTAATAATCGTGTGCATATAGCATTAAGTTTCCCACCTGGTGACACCCTCGACTCACCAATTACAGGTATGGGTGCTTCTGAAATAATTTTAGATATATTTATATCATTTTGTTGTCCTGATGATTTATGAAATGCAGAGGAAAAAAGGAATATACAAATAATGAATGTTTTTTTATTTGTATACTATTAGTACTAACACATTTTCTTAAAACTTGCATCATAATGAGAGTGTGTTAATTTGTATTTTTGTTAATAATTTAGATTTGTAAAGTGCCTTCAGTTAGGTAAGCATGTGTAACAAAACATGTGACATACACAACATATGTCACATGTAGCAATTTCTTTACACTTGCACATGGATTATGCCGTGGATTATGCTGAAAGCCATTAGTCATAATGTGCAATATTTAAAAAAACACCATTTTTAGTCAAACATGATTTTTTTTTTGCATATTTGTAATGTTGACACATGCTCCTCATTACACTTCATTGGATGTTAGCTAAATATGTGTTGTTGTTTTTATGACAAAAGAGCAATTTTGAATTAATGTCATAATTACGACGGTAAATCCCAGGCTTTTGTAAATCCCCCCATAGAGCTTAACAGTTAAGTGGCAAAGATAGTAAGTAGGTTTTCTTTCAATTCACATCATTACCATTGACTTAAATTGGGCAGAAAACCTTCCTGATAGTTGTTACTACTAATATTATTTCATACTTTTTGGCAAAGATAAGATATTACAATTTGACTAAAATCTCAGTACTAAAATATGCAACATGTTTTTTGTTGAAAATTTCATGATTATGGTAACATAATGAGATTGTTTCTGTCAAAGTAGAATTTATTAGCTTGAAATATATTAAATGATATTGATGAGATTACAAGGTAGATTGTGCATTTATTGAGTTTGGTGATTTGAAGCAGTTGTCATTGCACAAAATATAAGTATATGATTCTGATCACATATTTGAGAGGTTTTTGTTGCATTTTATGCTTTTATTTATCATTTCAATTCAGATAGTGTGTTACTGAATATCTGACCTCACAAAGCCCAACACTAAGTACTGAATATACAATCCTACTGCTATTTGCAAACTTGAAAATGTCAATTTTGTTAGATTCTATAACAGGAAGAAGAGCCACCTTAGAATATATTTATAATTTTATTGCATCCGCCTAGCCATTTTTACTACTTTTCCTTTCTACTTTCAGATGCAGAACCCACTGACACTAAATCAGACCTCCTATCTGATCAACCAACTGCAGATTCCAAAGCAGAAGAAGCCAAATTATTAATAAATGATGAAGTAAATAAAGACAGTGGAAATGCTATAGATATATTTGCAAATTCTCTTGCAACATCAATTGTAGATGAATCTGTAAGACAATCCTGTGGGATGAGTAAAACCAGTGAGATGGATGTGAACGAAAATGTCATCAAATGTTCTTCTATAGACATGTTTGCACATTCCCTTGCGGAATCTATTGTAGATGAATCTGTGAAACAATCAGCTATGGATCATGGAATTCCCACAGACCCTAGTGAAAATAAACCGAGCAGTGAAATGGATGTGAACAAAGGGCAAGTTGAATGTTCTTCTATAGAGATGTTTGCACATTCTCTTATAGAGTCAATAGTAGATGAATCTGTGAAACAATCAACCATGGACTGTGACAAGGATCAAACTGAAACAAGTAAAGATCAAGATAACACTGATTGTGAACCTATAAAAGGTCCCTCTGTATTTGCATTGATCAAACTTTTCAGTACCCTACCTGATCAAAATTTGACAAAGCCATCTAAAGAAAGACCAACTAGATTAAGTCAGCTGCTAAGTGAGGACCAAGGGGTATTTGAATCAACCGAACCCACTAGAAATGAGACTGAAGAATCACCAAATAGCACTCCAGTGGTACCTCCTAATTCACCTGATGAAACCCAAGAGGATATTACACCTAAAAGCTCTCAAGAGCCTAGTGTAGCATGCACTCAAGATAACATACTAACATCAAATGATGGCCCAGATCTATCACATATTGATTCAAAGTTGGTCACAGACGATGAAGGCAGAAATTCATCAAATAATGGAGATAGTGTTAACAGAATCAATGATGAAATACAAGTGTCATCAAATAAGGACACAGAGGTGGAACACCGCAATGATACACACATAGTTAACATAACCAATGGTGAAAATGATACAGAATTGATCACAGCTATAATGGTAGATTCACTATGTGAAATACCAGAAATACATGTACACAGTCCTGAAGAGGGTAAAATGGTGGACCAGTCAAGTAGTATAGAAGCTGAAGTTATACCTACCAATATTGACATGTTAGAATCTGTAAATGGTGATCATGAGATATTGATACAGCCTGAGATATGTGATATATCTCAGACACAACCTGTTGAAGAAGAATTTGTAGTAGTGTCCATGAGTGAGGAACTAACTGCTGTGCCTATTATATCAGATGGAATATTAGGCAACAATCACAACATCGGTGGAACCGGAGAGGATTATCAAGAGCCTGATACTCACCAGGAAGATTTTGTTATTCTCAATTGTATAGAGCCTATAGATGATGATACTATTGTAGATTTGCGTTCCATGATTGATAAGGGTGATTGGAGACTTATGGCAAAGCTAAGTGGATTAGAAGGCGGAATGGATATTGCAATCTGCCCAAATGGGAATGTGGGTATCACAGATTTCATGGCATCGTGTGTGAGGATGTACAGCAAAACTGGTCAATATATGAACACAATATACAGCGGTCTTACAAGGGATAAATGGTATCCATTTGGTATCACAGTTGGTGATAAAGGATGTGTGTATGTGACCAATAGAGCTTGTTCTGTGGAATTATTTGATTCACAGTCAAGATACAAATCCCACTTTTTATCAAGTGAGGCTAAGCTAAAGAGTGGTGCAGATAAAGCATTTGCTGGGATAGCAATAGATAACAGTGGACATGTCCTGATTGGTCACTGCACCCCAAATTGCATCAACAAACATGATCAAAGTGGTAGTTTCATCAGCAGCATCAAAGTGAGCATCAAACCAAGGTTTCTATCAGTATGTCCTGATGGTAACATTGCTATTGGTGCATGGGAGCATGACACAGGTGTACAGATAATTGATCCAGATAGTGGGGATGTTTTACACACACTAAACGCTCCACCAGATGTCCCCTACTGGTGCCCATCAGGAGTATGCTGTTACCAAGATATTGTCTTTGTCTCCAATTGTCCTAGAGCTCTTGATTACCCAGATGGAATCTACTGCTTCTCTGTAACCACTGGTGAATATATAAGTTGTATCTCCAATCAGGTGTTCTTCCCTCTTGGACTGATAACAGATGGAAAGAAGTTAATGGTGACTGAGCTCAAATGTGTCAAAATATTCAAAGCTATATAAAGGCTTCACTCTAGCCCATGCCAGATGGTGACAACTCTCTAGTCCAGAGGTTCCCTAGTCCGAAGGTCCGCTAGTCCGAACACGTAATTTACCATTCACTAGTCCAAATTCTAAAAAGGTTCACTACTCCGAATATCAGGTTTTCTGGACTGAGGGTTCGTTAGTCTGAATAATAAATAAGCTTCTCCAGTCCGAAGGCTCGCTAACCCTAACCCTAAACCCTAACCATAACAATAACCCTAAACCCTAACCATAACCCTTATTCTATATTCAGACTAGAGAACCTTCGGATTAGCGAACTTAATTTGGTTTTCGGACTAGAGACCCTTCAGACTAGAGAACCTTCGGACTACCGACCCTTCGGAAGTCACGGCCAGATGTACATGAAATTTAATGCTCAACATTTAAATGTATTTCAGAAATATCCTAGACTGTCCACAGGAGACTGCCATTGAATTGTCCAATAGTATAGAGGTTACCCGTGTTCTATAAGCTGCATATCCTATCAGTGACTGCTATACCTTGTTTAGGACTTTCAAAAGAAGTACCTGCATGTGCAACCATGACTGTCTCAAAATAACCCCGAGGTCATGCATTGAATTGGTTTGAATGAGGAATACTACGGGAACCAGCGCCTTTTGTTAGATGTCACACATGAGTAAAGTGGATAACCTCTATTAGTGTAAGCTGATGACCAATGATATGTTTTGTCTGCATTAAGGCCACCTTTAAAGCTACAATCAAGTGCAAATTTGCTGGGACACTTCCATAGTTCAATGACCCTCCCCGCTCCCCTTATTCAATGTTGTATACCAAACACCTCATTTTTTAAATGGGCTATATTTTTGCTCCAACATGGGTTGGTGGGGGAGGGAGGGGATTCGAAATAGGTTGGAAACTATACAAATAAAATATCATATGGTGAACTTCATATGACCAGTTGGCGGTTTTATTGAACAGAGGGCACGAAATATGAACAAGTGTTTGCACTTGATTGTAGCTTCAGTGGTGTAGATTTTGTTTAACATGGTATAGTGAATCCAGCACCTTTTGGCAACAAAATAAGTTTATGGTACAAATGCACACGAAAAATTTTGCCATATTGAAGCTAAACTGATGAAATATGGAGCAAAAGTGTAATAAATTTGTGCGAAGCGCACAAAAATTGGCACTTTTTACATTAAAATGGCTAAATATGAGGTTAATTTGGTCAGAAACCCACTTACAGTCATCAACATGGGGGGATAATTATATGTACTATCCCATTATGAAAATATTGGTGATTGATCCCCCATCTCCCCGGGATCTACGCCTATGGCTAGCTTTAAATTGATACCCTACTTTAAAAAATCTAATGTATGATTTTGAAACTATGATCAAAAACAGCACACATTTCTTACTATGTTCAGTATATCTGACAAGTTATATTTGTCTACATCTAAAATTGAGAAAAATTGATATATTGCTTTTTGCATCTGAACTCATCAAATGTAGGTCAAACTATACTTTTTCTAAATCCTTATGACGAAAGGAATACATTGGTATGGTTTTTAACAAGAATTGACCAAATTTGAAATTTCACCCCTGCATAAGCGGCCATTTTGGATTTATGCAAATTAGGCACTGTTCCACTACTTGGACTTTTGGGACTTTTAATATGTTCTTTAATACACTTTTCTGAAATGAATGGTACTCAAATGGTTTCTGTTGCAATTAGTGGTGGGTAATTTTTAATAAATTTGAGATCAACAATCACCAAAGGTTCACAATTGTGACACGATCTTGTCCATGGGGGCCAAAGGCGGCAAATTTGAAACTGAGACACAGGTAAAAATATGGAGCAAAAACAATAAAATCCATAAGAAAATAGATATCAAAAAACTTCATAACTTTATAACCAAGTAAGTATGCTAGACCTTTGGTGTTTTCAGTAAATGATAGCCTATTGTAATTGTATGTATAATGTAATAAATTACAGTAACTCAATTTTAAAAAATGCCTCCTTTGGCCCCCATAGACCAGATTGTGTCACAATTGAAGTTTCCAACTTTTGCTTGCTCCAGTCACATTGTTGTTGAACAGAAATGTATCAGGCAAAGTGACTAAAATGAGTCAGGTCACTAAAATCAATCAATCTTCGACATTGTTAAATAACACATACGAATGTGACATCTTGGTGAAACCATTATAAGCATTGATTCATTTGTTTGTTTCCGAGATGTAAACCAGAGACTGTGTATAAAGGGACTGGAAACAGCTCCCACCCATTGTATTATGCGAGTTGCTGTTTTACAAATTATCTTCAGTTGAGCAAGCATGTATAATACTTTGATCACAAGACCCAAGTACGAATCCCAGCACAGTTACAATACAGTGGTTGATTTGTCTTGCACAATGGGAAAGGAACCTGCATGTTTGCCTATAGTAAAATACTCAAAAAATGCCATTATAATCATCAAAGAACATTATTTGAAGAATTATGTCAGTATCGAAATCAATAGGAACTGAAAGTGTACACACTCCAGGAAAATGTTTAATTTGTTTGTTCTAGCAATAGCATTCCAAATTTCCACAATATTATCATATTTTGTCTTCTAAATTTTTTATGTAAATAATTCTCAATGCTACATCAAAATTAAACATTCCAAAAATCATAAAAAGTTGCACAATTTGACATAACTTTAGAATATTTTGGAATAGTTTGATGCTTGTTTGGTTTTGAGAAGGGCAACATGGGTAAATAATAAGAAATCAAACATCGCACCCTCAGCGCAACTCGCACATAATCAAAGGTTGTAAAAGATATTCCAATAACAATAGCCAACAATAAGCTGTTTCTAGTCCCTTCATATAATGTCACTGAGTAAACCAAACTTATTTTGGGTATATTTCTAAATCTTTTTTTTTTCCAAATGATGATTCATAGGAGGGGTCAGCAACCCCATTGAATGCCAGTGTCAAGGATCTGTACTTGATATCAATAGCTAAATACAGACTAATGACTCGTGCAATCGTGTGTGCGTGTTCTGAAGAGATTTTAACCGGCACAACAGCCAATATTTTTTCCAAATCATTTATTCATTGTATGAATTTTCACAAAAAACAGGAGACATTTCCAATAATATCCTGTGTGGATTTAGTAAAATCTGAAGCTTATCCTCAAGCACAGGGAGGCCACTCACATAAATGATCTGTACGCATGCGTGACCAACAAAACAAGTAAAAAGGGGTGTTTTTTTATGCAAGACAAGTTACGCATGTGATACATTTAGGGTAAAAAAACACTGATTTTCAAGAATAAGGGTAGTTTTCTGAAACTGAACAACTTGTTTAGGGTACCTTTTCAATTATTTGGTAAATTAAGAGTCCAAAAAGGGTACAATTTTTAATTTTTATTAGCCAAAAACTCATTAGGGGTTAAATTCTATATTAAATTACCTTAAATTTGCTGGTAGGGTAAAACTCGTTTAGGGGGTGTTTAAAAAAAAATTGGTTACGCATGTGTATACTATCATACTTGAGTGCCCCCCGGTCCTCAAGGTTTGTTTATTTTAAATGATCTTCCTGTAGGAACTGGACAATGTCCCATAACTTGTGTCTTCAGGAAATGCCATTTTGTAAGACTTGTATCTTGACAATAAGGATGGTACAATATTCTCTTGTTTGGTTTGAGCTCACATATGTCTCTTAAGCATTGAATGTATAGGGCATTTATTTTTGAGTACAAGGTCTTACTAGTGAGCTATTACATGGCATACCGTACCCCTATTTGAAGCACATGTTATGCAAATTGCATGAAAAATAGTGTATTGTGGAAATTTTACATTGCATACCCCTATTTGAAGCACATAATTATGTGACGTGTCATGTCAAAAGGAGACACTTTTGGGCAGGATCGTAAATGGAGAAATAGCCAAAAATCTGCCCGGGGTAATTTTTTCACAATTTAGGTTTGTTGCGAATTTGTGATGTTATTAATGTTAAAAATATTGTCTGACAGTTTCAGACCGGAATATAACTGGCATCTAGTATTCTTTGAGACATTGTTAAAGGTAATTCCCACTCTCAACATTGTCAATAATATCTTTAAAGGCCGATATCTCAATTTCCAATTTTATGATACCGTAACTTACGAACTCAATATCTTCGCTTAGGAATGTCCGATTTCATTGGGAAAAACGGCGTTGTGGAGCAAAATATCTCTATATTTAAAATATGTAAAAACTTCAAAATTGAAAACCTGCACAAAAGTATCTCCTTTTGACATGACGTGTCACATATTGTGCAACTTTTATGAAAAACAGTGAGCTATTATTTGACATACCCCTATTTGAAGCACAATATGTGCAAATTTAATACAAAATGAAACACTTTAAGGGAATAAAAAACAGGTAATAGCACCCTCGATGACCACTCATTGTATACTTGGCATGTAAACAGTGAACACCCTTTTTACTAAAAAAGCCTACAAACAACAAGCTTGTTTTTAATTAAAGTCTACATTAATTCTAAAAAATAGAGCTGTGTCATGCCATAGTTCACTAAGATCTTGCCCTTTAATTGATAAAATATGTGCTTTGAATTATGTCCACTTTAAATAAGGAGATAGTATGTATGCTTTGAATTATCGTCAGACTGTTACGCTTTTTGCCCAAGTCATTTGTTGTAATTTCAAGAACAAAGTACAAAATATGGTTCAAGCATGCATTTAAACATATTTATTCACCAATCTTTGCACAAGAACAAGTAATAATAATACAAATGGAAGGGAATAATCTGAAATAATTATGGTGATTACATAACTGCATGCTTGAACCACATTTTGTTCTTAGTTCTCAAAATTATAAAAAATGACTTGGGCAATTAGCGTAGCAGGCTGATGATATAATGTCCACTTGAAATAAGGAGAGAGAAGTACAAGAAGTAGCATACATGAAAGTAACCTCAACAGGACTACAACTCTCATGTGAGTCATGTAAAACCTGTGGGTGCTACTGGCTCAGGAAGAATTGTCCAGTAGCCTCACATGAATAGTTTGGGCTTGAAAACAGCTCAGCAGAGTAAGTCAACAGCTTCCGACAGATGAGCCTTTTTGTAAGTGTATGTGTCAATCAGATCAGTGTCTAATTATTTTCAAGCTGTTTGAAATGTGGGCAGTGTCTAATTATCTTCAAGCTGTTTGAAATGTGGGCAAATTTGTATTCTGACCAAAAGTTCAATATCATATGTGACACAATTTAGTCCACTCAAGCTAACGTCAGCAATTAAACTGAGATATACCCGAAATAACGCAGTCTTATTGTCAGTCATAGTTGGATTATGAACATGTAAAAATGTTATAACTTTGCAACCAAATCAGTTATAAACATGGCATTTTGACTGAAAGACAGGGAATTTTTTACTTCATATAAACCTGATAATAACTCAAATTTGAAACAATATGTGACATGATCTAGAGGAATGAGTCGGATGTCGCTAATAATGTTTTATATCGATTTCGGCCATTGATAAATTGCTCATAACTCGGTAACCAGATGTCCGATTTTGATGGGGTTTGCATCAAAATGTAGCATTCATAAACTGATAAAAAATGATGTAAAAAACTTCTAATTGAGAATTGTCGACATGTGACTCATTCCCCTTGATCATGTCACATATGACTTTAGCCTGAGTGGACTGGATTGGGTCACATACATACTTTGTGAAACTGAAATAAAATAGCTTCAAGCACTTTGCAATTACAAAATTTCCCATTTGATTGTGTTTATTTTACTAACTAGATCATTATTTAAAGAGAAATATGTTTCCCCATTTATCCAACAGCAGTACTCAAGGGCTTGTACATTTCCTTTCCAGAACGTGCAAATAATTTTGAAAGGAAATCACAAAGATTTCCACAAGAGTTTAACCCTTCAGTATCACATTAGAAAGGAACTTGAAGTAGGAAACCAAACATGTAGATTCATGCTGGTAGCAAAAATATCGAAGCCAATACTGAATTCAGCACAAAAATAAAAATGTTGACATATGACACATATCCTCATCCGGAGTCATGACATTATGTGATTGATGGACTTGCTTTTTTGACGACCTTTAAAAGGTCGAATAAGGATGGCAACTTCAGTCCATAATCATATTTAGTTCTGGTGATTTTAATTTTTCCCTTAATTTGGATGTGTCCCATACTTAAAAAGGATTCTCTATAATCTTTAAATAAATCCTGTGTGATTCCCAGTTAATGTTGCAGCAAGATTTTGTCTTGTGTTCCGCTACAGCATAGGGTTTGAACCAAAAGAGCAAGTCCATCACATCATCTCAGGACTCGGCTCATGTAGTGTACCTCTAGATTGTTTCACCATGTGATCTGCAAACTAATTATATTTGTGATGTGTGCGTGTGGGGGTGGGGGGGAGGAGTGTGGGGGTGTGTGTGTAAAGCCTTGTGCCAATAGCACATGCCAAACGCTACATACGCAAACCTTTATTTTGCTTAAGCTCAAAGATGCAGATTATCATTCAATTTCAGGCTCTTGTTGTTTTCAGTTTTGGGTCTCCATGTGTGATAAACCAAGATGATGGATTTACCATTCACTGTTGAAGTGACATAATAATTGGGTCAACTACCAATAACCATAGCAATAGGTGAAATCAATTTTTGATTATATCACACGGTACCTCTGCATTGAACTTTAGATGTCAAAGAACAGGGATAAAGACCTGGATCATAATTCTATAGAATATTTATATCATGCTGATCATGCGCACCTGTAAGATTGGCATCTTTGCAAAGAGCGGTATTGTATTCAATCTATGATTGCACACATGCACAGGTGAAGAGTGTAACCTGCTTGTAGAGCAGTGCAATATAATCAAAAATTGTCTGTACCTATTGCTATGGTAGTTAATTTGATTATTACATCACTTTGACAGCGAATAGCGTTGCACACGGTGCAATTCCGAGTCTGTTGTCTATAGGTCTAATCCACTTGGATACACCTCAAAAATTCAAGATTAGTTACATTTTCAAATTTTGAGCTGAAAGTCAGATATTTTGGATATCGATAAGTCAAGGAACATGAGAAAACACAGATAAGAACAATATCAAAGAGACAAGACATTTTGTTAGTTTATATAATCTTTTAATTTTGAATAATACGCAACATAAATGACAAATTGGTCATCTACCAATTCACATTCAACATGTAGTCAGCATGATTTACATCAATTGCATATTTAAAAAAAAGTAACTTCTTTGTTGCACAGCTACATTTTTATTCATACAAGTTTCATTGCACTTATAATCAATGCAATTTTTTTGGAAATAAACTACTAGACCATTTCTTGTTTTGTTAAAATTAATCTATTTACATAAGACAATGGTCCAGTGTTTTCTTTCGTCCAAAATCTAGCACTAATAACATGATTGTACATGAGTTATACACAAGATTAATAATTATATCTGGTTTATACACAATATATAGAAACACGTTAATCTGACATCTTAAATTAATCTTTTGAGGGCATTACTGATGATACTCATTTCACACCACAATCTCTGACATTCCCATCTTTTAATTACGTTACTGAGCTGCATATTCATAACTTTTGCCCAATGGCCCTATGTAAAGATGCTTTTTAATTAATTTTGAAATATCAACTACAAGTTGCATTTGTCCTATTTTTCAGATGGACTCAGGTCTCCAAATACGAACAGGCTATTAACCATCATTTGCCATAATTCATACACTCCTAGATAGTGAGAACCCTGAGAGCAAACAGTAAAATATGAGGCATGCATAAATATTGTATAATTGGTACATGCGCGCACTCATGCAGTGCTTTCAGACGTGTTCATGTCCTTGTAGGTTGATTAATTTATATCTCCAACATTTTATTATAAAATAGCAAAAATCACAGGATTTTGTTCTCATGTATGAAATAGGTGAATAAATCATTAGATGCTCTGGAAATTGTACAAAATAATGCGCACATACTGAGATCTTGATGGGGCTTGTGCATTAGACGCATCAACATCTCAGTATGTGTGCATTATTTTGTACAATTTCACTCCCAACAAGTGATACGCATTTATTAACCTATAAGCATATTGAAGAGTAGGGATGACAATGCACCCTAAATAGTGCTACTGCCAAATGAGCTGGCATGAAAGTGTTAGGATTAAGGTATGATGGCAAGTACCTTTAGACACCTTAGTGTCTAGTTCACCAGAAACACAGTCATTACCATGGTGGTGACACCAACTCGACCACTTTCTCCCTCTGCACTCCCTCTGTATTGTCTCCAATTTTTGGACCAAAATGACATTTCTGTCAAGTACTGATGACTGACAAAATTACTGAGATTTTCATAATTTCCATTTAGTGTGTTCATATTATTAATTCCTGTTGCTCACTATGTTATTGAATTTTCAAATAGTTAAATCCTGTCAATTAAGCCTCAATAGATGCTATACTTACGCTATACATCCCAATATATTACCTTTCTCATTTTGTCACATAATTCATAATAAATAACAACCCTGGATTTATTGGAAAATGCACTGACCATAATATACTTCACAGCTACTTTTGTGAGTGCCCAAGGTATCACCAATAGCCCCATTTTTATATAACCAATAAAGACATAATTGTCATGTACATCATTTCGATCGAAATGATTAGAAATCATCCCAACATGTGGCAACCAAAGCAATATTAGCTTTGCACAGTAAATTATTTGATGTTGCCCTCAGTAGTCTGAGCAACCAACACAAAGGGATGTCAAAGTGGTTAGGATGCCATGTTCACAACAATATGCATCTTATTCTTGACACTTCCTACAGGCAAGTCGGATTTGGCGAATCCCACTCTGTGAGCAATAATGCGACCTGGCACAAGCCCATGGCAGCTATCTTGGACATGCAGGGAAGGTGAATTTCAAAACTGCTCATGAGGAAAGAAGTAATTGTATGTTTCCCTCTACCCGCATATCCAAGATGGCTGCCATCATCCAACATGCGCTGGGAGTGTGCTTTTGCGCAACTTATTTTGAGAGTTGCATATATTAATACCATACAAATATCTGTCAATACTCAAACATCACATGAATGATGTACCTTCAAGACTTTGTTTATAATTTATTTAATGCTATATCCTTCTTCAATCAGTAGAAAAACAGCAAAGAATCATCATCTGCAGAGCTGCCAACCTTCTGTAACACTTTCCAGTATTCTAAAGATTTTAAATCAGTATTTTCACACTTAATGTACAAAAGTATTAACTGCATTCTTTAGCATTTTCAATTCTTCATTTTTTTCATATTAATCCATAATAAGATCAGCACAAATTACTCTGTGAAATCAGCTCTAGATGGCAGCTCTGTAATGCCTACTGATTGTCTTCAGAGGGATTTAATGACCATTGCGAATGTCAGAGCACATAGTGCAGAATTTTGCACCACATTTTTTTTACTAGGCACTTCTGGCAAAAGAAAAACGGACAATTTTGTGTCATGCAGCAGAATATTTTATCTTCGGATTTGTTATTGGTAATACAATCTGATCCACTCAGATCAATGTAGGAAGTTTTGAAATTGAGTTACTACCATTTCTAACGTACTCAGTACATAAGCTTACTGATGTTGCATACTTGGTTGCAAAGTTATCAACTTTTTATATGCCCATTTTCTTATGTTTTTATTAGGGTATTTTTTGGCAATTGTTTGTTGTTGTTGTTGCCTATATCTCATTTTCACTATTGCAAACTTTGGACTGATTGGATCAGATTGTGTCACACTTAGAGTATGATATTATTCCAGTATCTGATGTGATACAAGAGTGTGCGTGATGAAATGAAAGAAATAATGATAATGTGTTCTGGTCCAATAAAAAATGGAATGGGTTGCTGAAAGCAAAACATGAAAGAAAGAAAATCAACATTATCATATGACATCAAAACCAAGTTAGTTCTTTAAAACCAAAACTAAATCATGCACAACATAATGGGGCTTTATACTTCAAATGGCCTTTTTATGTTACATTAACTTTAATAAAATGTTGCAAAACAAACTAATTTTTTTAAAGTATAAAAAGTCATGTAGCACAAATTTCTTGTAATAATAAGTTACAAATACAAAAATTAGAATTGTTAGCAAAAATTTCATCGGTTACAAAGTTTGCCGCCTCATCAGTAGTATATGACCACATCTACGGTCTTAACATTAACAAGACGTTAGTTCATATTTCCTTTTTCTTAAAAAAGTTTCATGCTATGCACATACACAGCACCAATATGGACACATTTACACAACACATTTACATCTGTACAGTACATGTTTTGTTCAAATTTTCAGGGATTAAAATTACAGCGATTAAGATGTCCTTTTCCCCATGTGCCAAATATTGCTGATAAATATGTCGATTAGCGTATTGCCAACATGTTCTTGCCTTGATATTCTGTGTAGTTTATCAAAAAAATTGATCTGATGTGTATAGTTTGAAGCCAAAGAAGTACATAAAAGAGAATCTGGACTCACAGCCATCTTTGTTAAGGTATGGAAGAAAATGTGTGGGTATTTTGTGTTAAGCTTAGAACGCAGTCGGAACATATCGCTGCTTCTGCATGACACTCACAGAGTATAGGTGGCATTTGAAATGCTTCATGGTGTGAAGCAGTGCAGATAGAATACTGTCTGCAAATACCCAACACCTCTATGGCTTAAGAGTATCGTTATACAGGACAGTATCAGAAGGCTGCATTCTCCTTGGTCTATATCTATGGTTTGAAGTACTAATCTTAACTGGTCAGTCCCTAATTGCAATCTAATAAGAAACTTAATTATTTCCTCCACTTTTTCTTCACATTTGAAAATTAACACGAAATCCTGTAACTTAAGCAAATACTTCTTTGTTCTTTATTTTACATGTGAAATAAATTAGTTTACTACTTCGAATGCAAAACATGAAGACCTCACTGAATAACTAGCTGTATACCAAAGCCCATTATTATGCCCAAATTACAAATTCATGCTAGACAGATTCAATAATTTTGTTAAATGCAGATGTCTCAATTTCATGTTGCAATTTATTTAGTCCATGACACCAATTTAATTATCTTGTTAACTTTACATGCAAAGACATGTTTTGTATCAAGCTTGTAAAATGTTAAATTTTTATTTGTTCTCAACCATCTAGCATTCAGCCAAGGGATTTCTTTCCAAATTCATTTTCATCACAGTAATGTACAAATACACAACAAATCTAAGTGTCTATTCTGAAATCAACTTTGATTCGCACTTAAGTTATTGTAACATTGCAAATGGATAGAAAATGAGCATACATACAAGACACTGACAGGCATAAATGCATGAGTCAAACAAAATGGTAATACTCCAGATAATTGGCTATACTTTGTTTAGTACGTAAATAAGCTAGAAAAGATTTTTACTCAGCTTTGTACATCCACACTTGAAAGAAACTTACTTTGTATGCAATGTAATAGAGTTGTTAGTTTTAGACAGTATCTCATATCCCTACAAAAATGGCAATATGACTGGTCCACATATATACAAAGGAAGCTCTGAGAAAATATACTTGCGCATATGTATGCAGAATAGCACAATGCAGCCAACTATAAACCATATGCAATAAACTATACAGATCAGTAGTTGACATTGCAGCCATGTTTGCAGAATCATAATTATCATCAATATATTGTTCTCTAGAATCCACATTGGTGGATTGTTTTGATGTGGTATGGTATTACATAAGGTCTATATGGCGGCATAACATAGCAATACATTACTAAAAAGCAGAATTGCTCAAGCCATTTTGGAAGAGGCATTTAAAACTAAAACTGCTCTTTGCAAGTGTTATGGAATAATTTCTCAGACCTTTGTAGTCCATGTACAAAAAATGATCAGCCATGTAAGGACATAATAGAGAATATTGGCATGACTACAACATTATGTACATAAGGTAACCAATGTGGCGTAACAAGACTGTTTCCTAGTTAAACAAAGTATAATGCACCACTATTAAAGTTAAAACACATTTTGTGCTATTCAAAATAGATATTGGTTAGTAAACATGGTTAAGGCAATAAATTAGTCCAACATCTTCATGAAATAAACATGTTATTATAACCATTGGAAGTAAGTATGTGTACAACTATCCATACAGACAGCGGCGTAGCTGAGATTTTTTCCAGGGGGGGGGGGCAAGCCTGTATGAGGCGGGGGCCCAAACTAGGGGGGGGGGGGGGGGGGGCCCAAATAGACAATTTTGCCAGGCTTATTAATAATAATCATATGGTATTGCATATCGTATGGATTCCCCATCTCTCTGCCCCTCCTCTCCCCCTCTCTCTCTCTCTTTTTCCTCTTTCTCCTCCTTTTTCCTCTATTTTCCTTGCACTAGGGGCCGGGGGCCAGAATAGGCCATTTTTGCTTGCCCGCCCCGGCAGCTACGCCACTGCATACAGATGAGTAATGCATAAATTATCAACATGTTTTGCTTACATCTTAGACATCCTCAACATTTTTAGTGGCAAAATCCTTCAGGATTTTAACAGAAGTGTTGCTCATGATGGGATAGCTTAGGTATGATACGTTCTTTCCTAACAGAACTGTTGCTGGCAGGTTGTCCTTTTTATGATCATTACACTTCTCTGCCACCTGTGTTCAAAATGGACTATTCCAGTTGAAATCCATACACCCACTATGGAACACATGTCCATAATCTCCCACACAGGGGGTGTAGATTTCAAATGGAGTTACCCATTCAGATAACCCTACTTGAAATTCACACTTCCTGTGTGGGAGATTAAGGTCATGTCTTCCATGGTATGTGTATGACATTTGTTGATTGAGTCTATGTGTATAATACATGTAGTATGTCATGACTGAGTAAATCAGTTCTCCTAATGAGAATACAATATATTTCAATGTATGACTTGGACACATTTTAGTGTACAAATGGAGAGCTATAGAGTTTAGCAAATGAGGTTCTTGTTATTTCTCATTCACATGCATTGGCTTGAACTGTAGTAAGTTAGTATATCTTCATTTCCTTTTATTGCCTATTTGCTACTTGCACGGTTCCGCCATTATGCACTATGTGGGAGAGCCTCGAACTGGCAGCATACATGAAAGGAAGAATTATGTAACCTTACACAGAACGTTATGACTAGTTCAATTCCCATTCATGTATGCTGCCAGTTCGAGGCTCTCCCTCAAGACATAGTGCATAATGGCGGAACCGTGCAAGTAGCTTAATTAGAAGTCAAACCTGCATGGTGTAATTTAACACAACTTATCACTACTTTGCAGCAAGGTATTTGCCATTAGGTATTTGTCATATCTCAAAAGGCTGCTATGAGCAATTTTAGTACCATTATTGTATTTCATATTGTTATTTTATATTTCAGCATGCCTCTTTCTTTCATAAATGGACATGGAGTTGTAATATTGTGATAATACCTAAATATGAATATATCAAGTTGATTTTACAGTGTATCTTATCGTAATTAGACAACAATAATTTTTTACAAAAAGCCCACAAGGGAGCCTTTTGAGATACAGTGACATTCTTCATCAGTGTTGAGAGAAAAATTAGAAGAATCACATGTGCAATTGTTTTTTCTTTTTCGTGGCTATATTTTTTTATACCAGGAGTAAAATACTTGGTCATCTTCACCCATTCCATTTTGCTGATTATTACCACCCACAAGAATTGAGACAAAACTATATTAGTGAAGATGCTTTTGTTTACAGGAGTTAATTATGAACATGGGTCTAGACTGGCTCTTGACATGACACTTTTGTTGGTCTGTGAATACAAAGTTACAGACCTCTATTATTAATTAAATTTGACACATCTTTTGGCTGTAACTCAGTATTCACAAAACCAATGATGCAGTTAAAGAATATGTACATGCAACCATCCAAAAATGTTGAAGAGTTCTACACACCAGTGTACTAGTCCAACATCTTACAGGTATTTTTTTGTTGCCACAGATGCAGCTTATTTTCCTCCAAGTCTTCCACAGTGTGGCTAAGAAAATGTTAAGAAGGTGAACCAGTCCCCAAATCACAGCTGAGAACCGAAGCACGCAGACCAAAGATGTGATGCGACATCAATCGCAGTGGACAAAACGTCGTACAATAATGCTGGCGTTAAGTCTAATACTCAAATGCCCTCAATGTCAAACAAGACACAGGGTACCAAACATGTTACATTCATATACATTACATTTTTAAAAAGTCAACATTAGGCAAGATTATTGAATGGCAAAAATAACAGCAAATTACAATACCACATATATGTATGTTTCCAATTGTGTCACTGTAGCTATTGTGCATAGCCCTTATGGATGGAATTCTGGTTTCAATTTCTATGTGACTGACAGAGAGACAAATGCAGAAACTCAACCCAATATTGCAAACTGGGCTAATCCAGTTGAAATCCATACACCCCATATGGGAGACATGACCTTAATCTTCCACACAGGGGGTGATGATTTCAAATCGAGTCACCCATTCAGGTAACCCCATGAAATTCACACTCTCTGTGTGGAAGATTAAGGTTATGTCTTCAATAGTGGGGTGTATGGATTTCAACTGGAATGGCCCATTGTCAATAGATACTTGTAAAAATACTGACAGACAGACTTCATGGTTGTGAAACAAACATGATAAAACTGGTGAACTTTTGAGATAGTTTTGATATACCTTGGATTTGACCAAGGTTTGGAATGTACCAAGTGTTTACCCAAAGAAAGAACTTATTTTCGTGTTACATCTAGTATAATTATTTATTTAATTTTGGTCCTTTCAATATTTGATCTTAATTCTATCAAAACAATAATTTAAGTGAATTACAGAAACAGTGAGTAAGCAGGATTTTAAATTGTTTTTTGTATTTGGACACATAAATATATGAGGTATGAAGATGCATAATTCAAGTGGTGTGAGAAGACACTGATGAAAGACATCTAACCTTTGACCCCATCCTGATAAAGGTTAACCTACAAAAAAATTCATTAAAGTTTCACTTTTTATTTTACAAATTAAAGAATTTCTTCATTAAATAAAAAATATTAATATCAAAATATCATAGTTCAAGTAGGGGTCACAGGTCAAACAGTCAAAGGTCACACTAGTATCCTGTCACATCACATATATGTGTCTTCTGATTTGCTGCTCTGCTGCCCTAGTGATTCAACACTTTTATGCCTATGGTGGTTTATCAATTTGGTAGACACTTCAGCAAGTTCATCGTCTGGTATTACGCCCTCGCTTGACCTATTGCTGGCAGTGTCATCTAATAAACTTCCATTGTCCAACTCCAAACAGTGATCCGTTTCAGTGTCCATTGGTTCTGGATCAATTGTTAATTCAACACCATTCATGTGAATTTCAGGTGCTGTAGTGATTGCTGGTTCAAATCCAGCATGAACCTCATGATCCATCATCAAAATGGATGATCTATTCAGCTCATCATCATCATGATTTGATCCAGGAGGCATGTCACCAAGTTCATACACCTCTGGTGATGAGCTGTTGGGTGATGATTCCGTTGGGGTGATCTCCAGTGAGCTACTGTTTGTCACATTTGCACTGCTTGGCTTTCGTTTCTCAGATTTAGTACGCCGATGCCAGAACTTTGATGGACGTACTTGTCTGGTGGTTCCTGTGCTCGCCATTGTCTGGCTACGAGTCCTATAGAAACCATCACTATCTAATGTATTGGCAAATGTAACATCACGCTCTCCTGGTGTACCGTGTACACTGGTTTGATAGCGCATCATATGCCAGTCCTTATCGTCTTCTCGTTGTGCACGCATGCTTTTGAGTTGTTGTTCTGCTGTATAAATACTTTGCAAGGCTCGGAACAGATAATGGTAGTCATCCTGTGGTAAGAGAACAAACAAGATTTGTGAGTATAAAACTCTCAGACATGGAACTTGGTCCTGATCTAGTACACTCAGGTCACATAATTTTGGAAATAATAATACAGGCTGTATCAAAATATTTGGTACCCATGACTTTTGATGTTTATTGAAAAGCCTACTTGCTTTATCCAATACAACATTGTATCATCTTGAAATAACCAGAATTTATATAATTTGGTAGGCTACACCTCAAGTTTGGTAGTGTTGTACGCGAGTATTTTGCTCGCAGCAGTATCGAATCGCGCAAGTGAAGTTAAACGCACTGAGTGTACACATACAGGTGCGTTTGTTGGCACACTTGCGGCGCAACCGCAAAAAAGCACTGATGTCACTGCCGAACTTGAGGTGAACCAAATTATAGTTATATGATATTTGGCGATATGGATTAACAAATCATAAAGATCTGATGCATTTGGATATGCCAGTATTGTCTATAATAAACACTGGAGACTGATTGGTGTCAATCATTTTCATATAGCCTGTGACATATAGAAAAGTATACTTGTTGCAAATCACATTTCCTGTTTAGTTGAGTCTTTAGCACAGTCTTGTCACATAATCGGGTTTTGATTGAGCAAACTTCAATCAAAACCAAAATTGTCATTGGCGTAATAAGCCCTGGGGTTTGTTAAAAAGGGTTTCATTGTCCTGTAGATCAATAAAAGGTGGTGCCATGCGTGTTGTGACATCAGTCCGACACCTGTTGTGCATCCATGCCTGTGTCGAGTCGCGTGCCAGTAGCCAATCATAGGCAGCGGTTCTGGGGGTGTGGCTGTTTTCCCAGAAATTGTTGCCGGGAAAATTCATAGCCTGTTTCGATACCATCCGAAGAGGTCAGGAAAATTTTAAAATTGAGATAAACTTAACTTTGAAGGAAGCCTATGGCACGTCACCAAGTGTTTTGGAGACAGAAATTGGAAATAACGATTGGGATATCGTGTATTAATTTCGCAAAATAAAGAAGGATATAACCCGTAAAATATTGCGAACCGAAATAGAACTTGAACTTCCGACGGTATCCATCGTGTACAATGGGTTGAAAGATGTACGAAAAGTCAATATTCTTCACATTCGTTGCGGACGTAAAAAGTGATGTTGTAAAATCGACATTTATTCATGGTGGTTGACTAAACAGTGCCGTGACTTCGGGTTTTAACAAGTTGACAATCTAGTATTTATCATCGTGGATTTGTCGTATCGTCAGCAGTGAAGTGACAAGAAAAGGCGCCATCTTGTATTCAGACGCCGAGATTGGACAAACGTAATCATGGCGATACTTGGAAAACAAGGGTGAGAAAATTATAGTAGACATGATTATGAATTAGATGCGGTAATTTGATGGGAATTTGATGTGTTGATATAATTAATCTAAGCTGTTAAATGGGTCTGTATACATTAATCAAAAGCCCCGGGTGAAAACCGACTTCATATTTAGCCGGCGAATAATTGTTTATTAAAATCCAGTGAATCAATTTACTGAAATCGAGGTTGAGATCATGTGATCGCTCTTTTTATGAATGAAACAGGCATAGAATCTTTGACACGATTATAATTGAGGTTGTTTAGGTTTAATGTACCTAATAAAATTTGATCAATAAATTTGACTATCGAGCTATAGTAGTTACATAATTCACCAATTTGGGCGAAAATATTGATGTAAATTTTGACGACCCGCTGGGATACGAGTTTGTTGTTGTCACAAAACTTCCGGGTTATGCGTTTCTAGATTTCCGTACGTTCATCCCCAAATTGTAAATCAAAAATTGTTATTTCATCCGTAGTGGGTTTTTCGTTACTTGTTATAATTGATACATGGTTTTTCTAACAAATAAGAAAAACTGATTGAAAATTTCACGAATTTCGTGAGTTAAATTATCACAACACAATTTACTTTAGACATTGCATTAAAAACACAGCTAGATCGCGTTCATGCAAGCAGTTTGATGTTTGTCCTCCAACATGGTGGTGACCCTAGTTGCTCAGTGAGGCGGGGCTTACATAATTTGGTGTGACGTAGTATTGAATACCTTGGTCTGATGGCTGTTCAAGGTCATTAAAAATAAATACATGTATATAGATCGTGGGCTTTTTTAGGAAACGCGGTGAATATGAATAGGATTGCGCAATACATTTAAGCAAAATCCCCGCCTGATCGGGAGTGAGGTCAGGAAATGGAACACAAAAAAAATAATAATAATAATAATAATTATGGAAAAAAAAAAAAAAAATATAGATGAATAAAAAAATAGGAAAATAATAATAATAGCTATAAATAAATAATGAAAAAAAAAAAAAAAATAAATAAATAATAAATAAAAATAAAAGAAAAAAAGAATCTGGAACTTAATCGTCAAAAAACAAAACAAAAACAAAATAAAACAAAACAAACACAATTCTGGCGGTCTATCAACATCATCGGAGGTTAAATAGGCTAAGATTTTTGGATTTCAGAACTGCAAGTCAAAAAATTTATGTAAAAAGTCAACACAAGTCAGGAGAAGGATTTTCATGAAATATGGTAACATAGAACACAATGGAGAGGCACAATTTATTGCGGGTCAAAATATATAAGGCAAGATCAATGGAATTGCAAAAAACTTAAGGTTAAATAAAATTTTAAAAAATAATAATAATAAAAATAAAAAAATAAAAATATAGGTCATCAAAGGACATCGAATGGCAAATATATAGCTAAAGTTAAATGACATTTTATGAAATGTAGGGGTCCCTGATGATCAAATTAGTATTTATATAATATCAATGGATGTCAAAAAAGGGTTGGAGGCCATGAAAGGTGGTGAAAGGGTGCAATAATGAAGGTCAATTGTGATCATTGGGATGGCAAATTATGAAACTTTGGGAACTCATGAGATTGGGGTATATCGCAAGTTAGCAATTCAAAAGGTAAATTTAGGTTGCAAGTTTAATTGGAAGCAGGAAGTAATGAAGCAATCAAACAAGTAAGCAAAAATGGAAGGAAAAATGCAATGAGAATTCGTAATGGGTTGGGAAAAGACAGCAGTGACAAAACACTTTTTCTCCTTTTAATAATAATACTTTTTAGTAACAGCAGGAGCTCCTACATGTTTCCTAATAGGAATAAAATAACTTTGTTTTCATTCATATTTATTCATTCATTCATTCATTCATTCATGTCATTCATATTTCATTTTGATAAATCACCAATCAATAATACAATGTACATATACATATAATGTTTACATGTGCATGTATGGCTAGTTGGTTCCCTTTCTGTCTTTGTTTTTTCTAATTTATTTCAGAATATGGATATCTTAATGCGGGTGATTAGAAATGGAGGCTTGGCATGTCCCGGAAACTTGGAATTAATAGTGGCTACGAAACTGAAAGACTGTATATAAGAATGCGGGGGAAGGCGTATGAACTCAAGTTACAACAATGGTTACTAACACGCTCTACGACAGCGAATTACAAATGTATGATGAGAATGACTGACAATAATGGCCAAGACTATGTAAGATCCGAGAAGAAAAACACATGAATTGTTACAGTACTGAGGTAAAATTCATAAGACTACGGACAATTAATGCTGGTGATTAGAAATGGAAGCTTGTCATGTCCCGGAAACTTGTAATTAATGGTGGCTTCGAAACTGGTGCAAGACTGTATAAGAATGCAGGGGAAGGTGATACATTGAACATTTTGTTATCGGAAGCTATCAGATTCAACACCTAGTATCTGAGTCAACTCATGGCTACAATAAGTTGGAAGTATCAGTATCTTTGTACGAACCATTGATCAAGATGAGCACAACACAAAGCCTATAGCATATCAAAATTGGGAACAGACGTATGAACCCAAATTACTACAATGGTTACTATGTGCTCTACGACAGCAAATTACAATGGATGACGAGAATGACTGACAACAATGGCCAGGGCTATGTAAGATCCAAGAAGAAAAACACATGAATTGTTACAGTGATGATGTAAAGTGATGTTACAAACAACGGATATTATACATCGTAGGCGACTAAAGCAATTGCATAGGAAAAATAAAAGATACAGTCAGATAACGATATTGGCATTTGACAATTTATCAAACAATAAAGCGATAACCGAAATAAAACTTATTGCAGTATAGATGATATCACTCTTGAGAAGTCGCCACACTTCAAAAAGCAGCAATGTCAATTGATGCATTGGTACATGTATAATCAACACCTAAAACTCTGTCATAGGTGGCAATTATAAGAAGAAAATAGTGATTGAACAATGAACATTGAATAATTAAATATTGATAGCAGAAATGCATGAAATGATTTAAAGGCCACAATTGAGTACTACTGCACCACTTTAATAATGAAGAGGGTAATCGTGTAAATGGCCCAGATGAATACAAAATTGCAAACATTGGATTTAAAAAGGCAAAATATACAGGTATCATCTATGTTAATGTCTTAACGAATTGGAAATTTGCTTGGGATTGATATTTGCTAGCCTATTCTACAGGTTATAATAAACACAAATATGTGAAAAATGGTGTATATATGTAAGGTAATAGGACACATAAAAGCATATTTCTAAACCTTAATAAAGGCTCAAAATGTCCAGGTAAAGGGGTGCAAAATGCAGGTCAAATATTGCTATGGACAGCAAAGTGGAGTGCCATTTTACACAATATTTCATATTGTTAGATTTACTGGGGCCATAAATATGACCACAAAGCGGGCAGAACTGTAAGCTCATATCATTCAGCCCTGATCAGTTAAATGATTGGTTAAATTGAAATAGAAGCTGGGATAATGCATTTTCAAATTAATGTAAAATGTGCAGAGGTCTGTGGGTTGGCACTGCACTATATATCCCAAATTTAACTGATCAATGCATTTCATGGCATGTTCCTGGTAGGGATGCTCTTTAGTAACTAGAACAGATACACGCTGCCATTGGGAGGTTTTCCTGTTTTTTCTCACACGAGTTTTTTTTTTTTTTGTCCAGGTTTTTTACTTTCCAATTTTCAGCTATCCGGTATTGTTGTTAGTAAATTCAAGGAGCACCAACTGTTCTCAATGCTTCAAATGCTTCAAAATTCAGTAGCCTTGTACACCCTATGTCTTTGCAGTAATGATAAACTGTGGATGTGGACCTTCCTCATTACGGAGTTAGGCAAGTCCCTAGATTAGGTCCTTGGTTGGCATTGTTTCTTTTGCTTTTTACCATTTTGTCCAATATATGAATCAAAATGGAGATACATTGCTGCATTTGAGCAAGTCATTGGGAATGTTTTCACATACTTAATATTTAATGTCAATTCCAAATTAGGCTGTTTGGAAATTGAATGGGGTTGTCCTAATTCCGGAAATGAGTAATGATTAGGTCCAAGCCAAATATGCTGTTTGGGATTTGAAGTGGGTTGTCTCACTTCAGGACCATAAATGGCATCAGATGATATAGCTGTCTGATTGCGTAAAAAGGGTATCAGATGATATTGCTGTCTGATACATATATGATTTCAATGATTGATATATATTGCTTTTAAAGAATAAGCCAGATGATATAGCTGTCTGAGGCGCTAATGAATTTGAATTTAAGCCAGATGATATAGCTGTCTGAGGCGCTAATGAATTTGAATTTATATCTATTTAAAATATCAGATGATATAGCTGTCTGAAGTGATATTAAAAGTATGAAGATAATATAGACAGTTGATTTCCTGTCAACTGTGTATACTCTCAGATGATATAGCTGTCTGAGGTGATATGTGATATTAAATTAAGTATGAAGAACACAGTTGACACTTGATCAACTGTGTAAATGAAAGGAAATAAAAGATTCGGATGGTAAAGATCCAGCTCCGGCAATAGTTGTGTTTGGTCTACTTATTGCGTCCATAGGACAATCGGGTTTTGATTGAGCAAACTTCAATCAAAACCAAAATTGTCATTGGCGTAATAAGCCCTGGGGTTTGTTAAAAAGGGTTTCATTGTCCTGTAGATCAATAAAGGTGGTGCCATGCGTGTTGTGACATCAGTCCGACACCTGTTGTGCATCCATGCCTGTGTCGAAATCGCGTGCCAGTAGCCAATCATAGGCAGCGGTTCTGGGGGTGTGGCTGTTTTCCCAGAAATTGTTGCGGGAAAATTCATAAGCTGTTTCGATACCATCCGAAGAGGTCAGGAAAATTTTAAAACCCACCCACCACTCCTTTATAAAAATATGATATTAAATGGCATTGTTTCTTTTGCTTTTTACCATTTTGTCCAATATATGAATCAAAATGGAGATACATTGCTGCATTTGAGCAAGTCATTGGGAATGTTTTCACATACTTAATATTTAATGTCAATTCCAAATTAGGCTGTTTGGAAATTGAATGGGGTTGTCCTAATTCCGGAAATGAGTAATGATTAGGTCCAAGCCAAATATGCTGTTTGGGATTTGAAGTGGGTTGTCTCACTTCAGGACCATAAATGGCATCAGATGATATAGCTGTCTGATTGCGTAAAAAGGGTATCAGATGATATTGCTGTCTGATACATATATGATTTCAATGATTGATATATATTGCTTTTAAAGAATAAGCCAGATGATATAGCTGTCTGAGGCGCTAATGAATTTGAATTTAAGCCAGATGATATAGCTGTCTGAGGCGCTAATGAATTTGAATTTATATCTATTTAAAATATCAGATGATATAGCTGTCTGAAGTGATATTAAAAGTATGAAGATAATATAGACAGTTGATTTCCTGTCAACTGTGTATACTCTCAGATGATATAGCTGTCTGAGGTGATATGTGATATTAAATTAAGTATGAAGAACACAGTTGACACTTGATCAACTGTGTAAATGAAAGGAAATAAAAGATTCGGATGGTAAAGATCCAGCTCCGGCAATAGTTGTGTTTGGTCTACTTATTGCGTCCATAGGACAATAGTATATTAAAAAAAATGCAATTTTCATAATGTAAGCTATCCTATGTTATACCAATTATCATCTGAAATTAATTTTAACCTTTTTTAATAGGTTAAAATATTCTTAAGGTTAAGTATTCTTAATGCTTAAAAGCATTAAGAATACCATTAAGAATAAGAAAGTTGTTATATTTCAGCGTACCTTTGTTTTAAACATGCCTGGTCTCTTGGCTGTATACAATGTGACCGTCTTGAACACATCCACTGCATCTTCACTTTGCAGCTCTTGATGTAGCGTGTAGAGGGCACAGAATGTAGCTGCTTGACGTCCTCCGTATCTGAAGAGTATAGGCAGTAGAGAAAAATTATATTTATAATTCTATGGAAAATTATGGAAAAAGTGGATTCCATGTTATGGCATCAACATCAGTGGAAATTTTCACTGCTAAAAGATAACAACTGTTACCAGAGTAATGTTCACAAGCCTAAGTACCCATCTCTTTTTCGTTGGGTTTGGGCCAGACTCCCCAGTATGGGGTGCTACTCCTCTTCCCAGCACTATTGCCAGGTACTCATTTATATGCCTAGTGGACATACACATTGTCTAGGTGCATAACAAAATGTATAGCACTGCTAGGATTCAAACTCATAACCTTGCGATCATGAATCAAAGACTTCACTGTTAATTGCAATATATTCCAAGTACTTACTTATCCATGACGATGATTGGTCCTACATTATCTTTATTAGCCCTCTCTTGACTAGCACTTCTCTCCTGTAGTGCATATACCAAATCAAATGCAGTGTGTACAGGTGAACAACTGTCTGGCCAGTAGCTGTAATGGAACTGCTTCACTGTCAGCTGGTCTTCATCCTGAAAATCAAAGAATATGTGAGATTTTAACACCAATTAAGTTGAGTATATCTAGAACTTGGTCATTTTTTTAGTTTTTTATATTTACTGATTTGGATTTATGCTTGATTAAAGTTTCATTTTATTTCAATTCAATCAATCCATTCCTTCTTTCATTCATTCAATTTGCTAAGCATTCCTTCTTTCATTCATTCAATTTGCTGAATGCCTTATCATGTGTGCACGTGGAAGTGCTGCTGTAGATTGCATATCACAATCGGATTACTTCCTCCATGAGGCAGTCTTAACACACATGTCTGTGCATCATGTCTGTCAAGACGGATTGGCACAGCCAGGTGTTAACATCCTACTCTTTTCGCAACCGACTGTGAGACACATGTACAGGTATGGCACTCTGTACAGATGATCCAAATAACATTTACTTCTCAGCTTTCACATTTATTACAAATACCCAAAAATTATTCTGCAATTCAAAGACACAGGAGCAGGAAAGAAAGAAAAAGTTTCATTTTATACATTGCTTTGTAAAGTAGAAAAAATATTACACACCAATTAATTTTGAGATACTTTCCATCATAAAAAAAAATGGTAAAATTAGTCCTCAATATCTTTTCATCTTACCTGCAGACATTCTACAAGAAATTCCCTGGTCATGAAGGAGATATTGGAATGTTCCTCTTCACATAGTGTTACTGTTAATGTGTCAAAACTTAGTGTTTCTTCCTTGTTGGTCGGCCAGAAAATGGGTTCATCATCAGTCTGAAAGGAAGGTCACAGTCAATCAATGTATATCAGTGAGAGGTTTACATTTTGTCTGATACAAGAATATCAGAACTATAATGGGAAATCTTTACAGTAATAACTCTAGATCTGTGTGACACAGTAACGTATGAGTTATGAGTACATTGTGTTAGGTTGATCTTGTGTTGAAGGCATCTGGACCACACTTCATAATTCTTTTATCTCTTGTGAAGAATATGCCTCTTTCTCAAAATATCGTAAAATTTTTCACTTATATTCAGGACAAAATTAGTATTGATTCATTGACAAGATTATAACATGGCTGAATCAGTAGGCCACTGGTATTAATAAAAGTTCGGAATGATTCGGCAATAGCCGTTTGTGAAAGGAATCGGAATCCGAAATCGTGAATTTCCCAACAAGAATATCCTACAAAAAAGTATGGATCCCGCATCAACATTCTGCACTGTTACAAGATATAAGCAGCAGCCAGATAGCCGTTGACATAGTAGTCTGATGAATCAATGTATTATCGACAAAGAAGTAATATCAATAGCAAAATACTATCCCTTGTTCAAAACCAAGGAATTAAAGAGAACCCCTACCTCATCATCTTCCTTGTCTGACAGCATGAGGATTGTACTACTGTTGGTTTCCCATAACATCCTCCAGAATTCTACCATGGTATTCTCCTTGGGATATTGTGTTACTATGAACTCCCTATTGCCACGGTAACCCTGACGGGATAAAAAACAAAATCAAAATTGTCAATAATTCTTCCATACTGGTCAAGTAAGGTAACAAATAATGGGAATAATGATAATGAACTCAAAATATTTTAAATTTCAGTTAAAATTGAGTAATAAGTGGCAAATTGCCACAAAATCAGTGAATTATATTATTTTCAATATCCTGATCCTATACTGTTTGTTCTAAATTGCCATACACTGATTTCATCTCTCACAACAGAGGTTATTTGAACTCAACTGTATGGTGATTCCCTTTCATGAAAATTGAAACTCAGTTTACTTTTTCTTTCTCTTGTAGAATTCAGGAAGAAAGTATATTCACATAAAAAAGATTCTGTAAATCTCATGAATATAATAATATTGAATTGAAAGGGATGTTTATATTCAAGCATTGCATGTTAATTGTATTTACTTGTTTGGGTGTTTTTTTTATCACTGCATATTTGCACAAACCTGGTGCGTTTATCCAATTAAGGCAGGGAACATGTCATCATTCTTCCATACTAACAAATCACATCATTTTAAGCATGTAAGTTGCAAATTTATAAATGACAATATTTGTGATAAATGTTATGCCTTGGGGAAAGCCACTAGGCCTCAGCACACATGACATACCTGCATGAATGATGCATTGATATAATCTGAACCATCCACACCTGCAACACATGAGATGGACACACGATTCCTCTCAACTGAAAACAAAGCACAAATATTTATTAATATATCTGCTAATCACAAAGTATTAATGTTAGATTCTGTGGTTGAAACCTATCATGGGGCTTTCTATAGTAATACTTAGTTACTGGTTTGGTGTCTGCTCCAATTGATTTAGAATAGATCTTTTCAGGATTTTTACGAAAAAAAGACAATCATGCGTAACCATCAAAATATATTTGACCAATCAATTTCTGATAATTTGAATACATATTTGACAACACAGTGGCATAAGTTTCATCCTGTGTGGTGTATAAGGAGCATGCCTATGGTTAATTAAATCAGTACAAAGAAAAAGGCTAATATTGCACTCAGTCTATGGTTCATTCTTTACCTGGTAGGACACCGTTGCGGTTCTTCTCTAAATTGAGCGGATGCTTGGCTTTGTTGAATTCATATTCATGTATCTTCGGAGTTTTCATTAACTGGAAGAAACAAATATGTAATTGATATGATAATTATAATATACAAACTAAACAATGATTACTGGCATGTTGATAAAAAAAAGCACAATGATGTATAGTGTGCTACCCACAGGCACAACGCCTTAACATTGCTCCACAAGCCTCAGCACGCTTTACAAGTGTAAGGTATGTGTATAATTTACTTCCGATGTAAGCTGATCCAATTTATATTACAAAGGACAATCCACTCATAAATAAGAACACATTATTTCTAATCATTTTAACAAACCTACATTAATGCAAGCCTTAAGTTTATTCTAACAAATGTGACACGATCTGGTCCATGGGGGCCAAAGGAGGCATTTTTGAAAATTGAGTTACTGTAATTATTACATTATACATACAATAGGCTATCATTTACTGAAAACACCAAAGGTCTAGCATACTTGGTTCTAAAGTTATGAAGTTTTTTGATGCCTATTTTCTTATGTATTTCATTGTTTTTTACTCCATATTATCACCTTTATCTCAGTTTCAAATTTGCCGCCTTTGGCCCCCATGGACCAGATCGTGTCACAAATAGGAACATCAATAATTATCATATATTCACATAATGTAAAAACACTTGCTATACTTTGTAAAACTTACCCTGAACTGTTCATCTAATAGAACTTTTCCTTGTTCATTCGGTAATGTCATCCTATCTACGTATGTCTTCAGATCTTTTGCTCGGATTCTTGTGTTACCGACTTTCAACCAATCTAACAAGACATCGTGGATGAACACATATTGCTCCTATTGTAAAAAATGGAGAATTGAGAGGTCATTATATCATCAGAAGCAGCTGCTACACTAATTGCTCTCATATTTATCAATACTATTACAGTCATCATTATCATCATCACTAACAACATCATTAACATCATCATCAACATGTTCACCATAAATGTCATTTGTTATCATCACCATTATCACATACCGTAGAATTCCATCTACAAGCACATGCCTCTAAATGGGTGGGGGTTTTTTTAAAGAAAGAGATGAATGGCAGACATCCTCCACAAAAACATTGTTCAGAGTTTGAGCAACTATATTACTGATACAGGCAGCTGTACAAAACTGTATTAATGTAACACCTACTATTGTATTGTTTTTGAGGAAAGTGTCTGCCTTTTCGTCTCTTGCATAAAAAAACACTCATTTAGAGGCATATATGTTTGTAGATAGAATTCTACAGTATGTCATTACCTTCTTTAAAATGTATTGAATTCCATCATAATAAATATTGTCACAATAATCAGCAGTGTCTTCAACCATCTATTATTCCATGTCAAATTTATGGCACATGATGTTCTATGGTACCAATCAAAATGCCAATATTGCATGCATATGAGGCATGTCCAAAAATCCACATCATTCTTAAGAAAAACATTGATGACATACAATGTTCCAAGTAACAGTGTAAAATCACATACTTTCAAATAATAATGCACACATTACTTACCTCTGTTTGTACTAAGTAATTTCGCTGTGTACGTATTCTCTTGAGGAACCCAAACACATTGATTTTGCCTTCAGCATGCATCTGTTTCATCATACTGTCTATTACTATGTATGTCCCTGTTCTCCCTACACCAGCACTACAAATAAACAAACAAGAAATCACACATGTATCAACTTGCATATTTATATTACCGGTAAGTCTGCAAATGGCATTGCAAGACTTTAATTCGGATTCTATTGCCCCCACGATCCATTATTCAAAATCTCGCACTGTGATTTGTTGAAACGCGTCACGTGAAAGACCATTAATTAGCAATAAAGTGGCCAGGGCAACAAACTTTATGTTCTTCTCGCATCACAGTGCAAAGCATGATGCAGTATATTAGCGTCGTTACGCATTCTACGCAAAGCATTACGCTTGGTTATGCGTTCTGCAATACTCACTATCACTTACGCTTTGGCTACGCGTAGGCGCTGAACCTTGAGGTAAACAACTTGAAATATTTGGGCAGAAAATGTGATATTTTCTCTTTAAATCGAACTATTTTGTGGTAATAGAATAGAAATAAAGGGCGCAGCATTATCCTTTACACGCAAATAATGTGTCCTCGGCAGTAAAAAAACGTTTAAATAATGGGTTCGGCTGCACCTCACCCTCATTTACATTTTTACTGCCTCGGACACATTATTTGCGTGTAAAGGATAATGCATTACCCTTTATTTCTTAAATCAAAGTCAGGGCAAGTATACTCCCCACCTAAAAAATCTGAAAGATGCGCCGATCAGTATATATGTGACCTGCTACCACCGAATCGACATTATACTCATTTTGTTGAGTTGGTAGTTTCGAGATGTTTGGTCTGACTAAGTTGGTGTTCTTTGTTTGCCGCCACCTGTACAAGCCAGTAGTAGTATCCTTCATGAATGGTCCATTGTGCACCCATTCACAAAGGACATACAGACATACTTAGTGGCTTTAACAGGTGAGTGAACACCAATGCAGTAGCCAGGGCATTTGAGTGACTAACACCTTGCGACTTTACGCTGATTTCGTGGTAGCAGGTCACATATGTGAACAAGAGGTGTCAAGTTTGTTTTCGTTTAAGTATCATGCCATTCAACTCGGCAAAGCCTCTTTGAATGGAACAGCCCATATTTCACCTCATGAAAATATTCTTACCATTATCATAAACATTCAATATTTGTATAATCTTTTTGCATATCATTAATACGGTAGGCCTAAACCATGCAGCACATTGTTCAGATTTCTTAGGCGGGGAGTATGATAAGAAGTAAAATATTTTGAGTTTTAGCAATTACGCAACTTTTATTAAAAGGTAGTATGGACAAATTTTATGGGACCAGCAGCTCAATAATACCCTTCAATCTGAAAACAATGTCCTTACCAAAAGTAAAATATTTTGAGTTTTAGCAATTACGCAACTTTTATTAAAAGGTAGTATGGACAAATGTTATGGGACCAGCAGCTCAATAATACCCTTCAATCTGAAAACAATGTCCTTACCAAACTCAGTAACAGAACTTGTTGGGGAAGAAGAGTAACTGACATTATTTAACCATACCTTCCATATCCACTCAAGAAAGAAGTAGCCAAAAAAGCTAGCTTACAACTAATCAATATTTGCAAGAGATTTTTGTTGCGGCCACTTCATCTTAAGCTGGGGGATACTAACACATTTCCACAATATCCCATCATGCACCATTCCAGGGAACAGCAGCATCTCATCTCCATGTACAAGTTTGAAATGTTGATAGAATGTCGCAAATGCAAGTACCCCTGGAATGGGGCTTTGTGGAACACAACTATTACACCGTGGCCTGCCTACCTGCAATGTACCACCATTGGGCCTGCATCATGTGGATTTAACGCTGATGATTTCTGTATGAAAGCCAGCACTGGCAGTGTGTAAGCTGGTACGCCATGGTCCGGCCAGTCTGTGAAGTGAAACTGTGTGATGATTCTTTCTATTGGTTTGCCATGCTGTTGAGATCAACAAAACAAGTTCAGATTAGTAGAGCACATAGTTGCTTAATTATGTTCTTGAAGACATTCACAAGGTTTGTATAAAACCATTATAATTGGTTATCTTTTCAAAACCACATTAATATTACTGACCTATCAGTTTCGGCTATCTTGGACAAAAGCCATCATTGGAGTAATTAAATGACCACCAACAGAGGGCACACTAGTGCCCAGAAGAGGATCATTCACAAAAGTAGGGCATAGCAAGACAAGGAGCAGGACAGTGCAATTTTAACATCTCTTTTATCAGCCCTTATTTCATTTTCGCTTTTACTTTTGCTACATTCACACTGTCCACCCGCTTGCTACGCCCATGCACATAAGTGGATCAGTCACATACATGATCCACTTTGATGATGGCCTTAGTCCCAGATGGTCAAAACTGTCAGGTCAGTAATTTGGTTTTGACATGATGAACTTCTCGATAATTACTTAATTATGTATGTAAATTAAGTTGCTACGTTTCAAGACTCAAAATATCTGTATGATTACAAGAGCTATTTTGAACAGATTCAAAAGTAGCTCTTGTGTCTGCTGATTTCCAAAAGGGGAGAAATTGCCTTTAGTCCCATGTATTTTGATCCCTTTAAGTGGTGATTGAATGTTGAGAAAGCTTAGAAAAGTTACTTTGGTGTTTGTACTCAAAATGATGTTGTCAGCATGAACACATAATTTGCCAATATTTTACTGAATTAACCATGATTTTACAGACTTGAGAAAGAACAATGCACCACAGTGTTGAGTAGAAAACCTGTTGACTGTGGTATTTGTCTGCTTAGTTTTATAAATGTATATTTATTATTACCAATTCTATAAGAACATTACATAGCATATGCTTTAACAAAACAGTAACAATATATTGCTAATACAAAGTATATAAACACAAAATGATGCAATGTAAATCAACTTATTCCAAATTACTTAGTTCAACTGCGTGTTCAACACTACAATATATAAACATAATTCAAACAAAATTTTATGCCAAAAATGGCAAATTTTGAAAAAGACATAACTAAATTTTATGCCAAAATGGCAACTTTTGAAGAAAAAAAAAGATATAATGCCTATAATGTACCCTATATAAAAAGAAAAAATTTTAAAAATGTAATATTTGTTGCACACAGAACTATTTGTATTTTTGAATAAGATGCATCAAGCCAATGATATGGAATCTGAATTGACTACACCCAGATGAAAAGAGGTGCATGGCGCTGGGTCAAACAATATATCTACAAACAGGTGCTAATACAATGGGTGGGTCAAAAAGACAAGGCAGGCTCTGAAAACACAACAATTAGAGCAAAATACATGATACACTCCAACAAAAAGTAAAGACAAAAAGGAAAGGCAGAGAAGATGGATCTGAAGGTACTACATGTAGGAAGCAGGGGAGGGGTAAACTGTGTGAAACAAACTTGGAAAAGGGTGACTTTTATTACAAAATTTACCATGTGGTATTCAGAAAGGTATGAGTTTACCAAAGTACCAGAAGAGTTCTAGCATGATATATATATATATAATATATGAATTATGGAGAGACACAGGGGGAACAGAGTACACATATATTTTGAATTGTTCGATCATAAATAGCATATAAATCAATTGTCACTCATTATCTACAGTACCGATGGACAACTTATTTATAAGGAATTTGAAATTCCACTGCATGACAATGATTTGTTATTTTATAATCTGTATAAATTTCGACCACTGTCTATACATGGAACAAATTTGTACAGCCTTTACCTATCCTTGTCCATCCCATACCAATATCATTAAATAAAGAGCAACTACACCAAACACGCCATGCAACAATGAACAATATATAATATATGTATATATATAAAATGAACAGATAATAATAGTACGAATCTGTTCATTTACATCAAAACGTACAAGTCCATTATTTGTTGGCTCCTTTACAGAGTGGTTGGAAAAATAAGGAGATAGAAAACAAACAAGAATCAAAGAGTGTTATTTAAACTTCAACCTGAAAATCTGTATTGGGCTACCGTAAAAACTCGATAGTTAGCATATGTGCTTACTATTGAGTGCTTTTGAAAACATGAAATTGTACCAAAGTCTGGCACTTTACCAACTGAGCTAATGGGGTTGAGACACACATTTGCAGGTTTATTTGTTCGTATTTAACTATGTATATCGATGATTTGCTCAAAACCCTTTACACTTAATGTGGATGGGATTCTTCATGTTTGCATGTTTCAAAAGCGCTCGATATGCTAATTATCAAGTTTTTACGGTTTTCTAGTTCAAATACATATAACCCTATGTAAGACATGACCTTAACCTTCCACACAGGGAGTATGAATTTCAAATGGGGTTACCTGGATGAGTGACTCCATTTGCAATCTATACCCCCTGTGTGAGAGATTTAGGTCATGTTTTCCATAGGGGGTATATGGATTTCAACTGGAATAGCCCATTGTTATTGTTTGAAAAGAAGCAATATTAAGTAAGCTGTATGCCCCATTTCTAGATTGCAAAGCAAATTAATAAAAACCCAAATATACCACAAAATTCCAATGTGGCAACAGAACATAATGAATTAATATGTTATGAGTTACTTCAGCAGTAGAAGCAGCTTAGTAAAATAATGAAACTGAATTAGGAGAGGAAAGCTCCAAAAACCAGTTCAAGTGAAATGAAACAAGTTCTGTGATTGCATGTATATGCTCACCTGTTCTTTTCTAGGTGATAAAGAACCAGCCTGTTTTAATTATAAGGCAAAGAAAAATGGGAAATAAAATGAAAAATCAAAGCAAAATCAATTTGAGCTACAAGTGCCAATGCAATTAGTATTGTGCCTGATAGTAGACTTCATTTCTGAAGACAATGTAGATGTTTGGTCTTTAAAATGAACCATGTTTACTGCAACTGATTAACTTTTAAATCAAAAGATGCATAATATGGATAAATCAAATGAGAAGATGATCAAGTTAGAACCACAATCTGAAGGCGTAGCCATTTAAATATTTTTTGCTTGTTGTTGATCAATCAGCTTTGAACTGCAGCAAAGCTTGCCTATTTATGATGTAAAGGCTAGCTAATAGCTTCAAGATTAAAATGGCTGCTAAGAAATACTTTTGAATGCGGTATTTGTCCAGGCTTTTGGCTAAAGCTGTTGGCAACAGATTTCAAATAAGTGTGTTGTGAAAAAATATTGACATAACCATTTATTTTAAGAAACTCTGATTATGCGAGAACTCGGTAGCCAAAGCATATTGTCTGCTTATATTAGAACAGTCTGTCAACACCTACAACCGCGCTCAATTCCCTAGTAAATCCTAAACACCACAAATTCAAAACTTGGCTCTCCTCCAAAGTACCGATGTCAGCTAAATTTCACTCAGACATACATTAATTCTCCATGACTCCTGCGAAAACTACATGACCGAGGCTTGTGACCCATTAAAAGCTAATATCCTGAGCCCAGGTGACCAGTAAAAATTTCATTCCCCAAGTCCCTAACCAGCTTGAGAAGATTGGAGTGGTAACTGCCACTGTGTAACCAGCACGGTCCGACATGTTATCGCTGAAGAGACTAACTTCCTTGGTATTACCTGTCCCTGTGATGGCTCTCTTCCTCTTCGTAGCTGTTACCTTGGTAGTGTCACCATGGTAACGTCTAATTGCCAGATAAACTTCTCACAAGTAATTTGAAGCCAGCCATATCAGGTCTCATACTAACCCAACCTGGTTCCTATTTTACTATTCTTCTTGTAAGGATCAGAAATAAAACATTGGCCAATGAAATAAATGGATGCTTAAGGGATTGAATTTTTGAAATGTAAATTGGTCCTGAAGGGAGAATTCCGTTTATGAAAATGTTGTTTATCTCCTCGTTATTGAAATGTGAAAATAAAATAAAATGTTGCAATAAATAGGTGATGAATAAGTTGAATGAACTCACCTTTTTGTGTTTATACTTGAGAAGGAATGTTCTGATAGTATAGCTGGCAAATTTCTCTTTGTGTTCTAATGTCACTTCTATGTCTCCATATCTCTCTGGATTGCCTTTGGCAGGCCAGTATCTGTCACATTTCCGCTGCAAGGACAAAAATAAGACAGTTGGATCAATTATTAGTACCAGACGGATAAAAATAGCTCACATTAGTGAATAGTTCACAACAGTGATAAGGTGATTATTTACTAAATGCTAATTATATTCTGATTTAAAGGTGAGACTCGATTGACAGCCTCATTAACACTTTACATTTGCAGATTTTGGTATCAGGTGAAAGCTCATATTTTATATCATTAACATACAAAAATTAGGCGTTCCAAATCCTAATTCCAATATGTTAATGAGAAAAATAGGGTCTTTCATTCGATACCAATATATTACATGATCATGATGATTATCATTAATAAAAACACTGTAGACTACCAGTATCATGTTGTATAAATGTCAGTAATTCAATAAGGACAATATTAGTAAAGCTTCCAACTCAACTCACCCTGCCTCTTTCCTCCAGTTTTGTTATCATAACAATGACCATTGTTTGTTGCTCCCATATCATGCGCCAGAAATCATCAAATGTAGCTTTCAATGGGCCCTGGGCTGCTATAAATGCTCGCTGCCGATTGTAACCCTAAAATGTAAGAAAGTACAATAAATACAAGGCGGTTCTCGAACCACGAGTCTCGCCTGCTTTTGCGACCACCTGCTTTTTCAATTACTTTTGGTAGAGGTAAATGAATTTGGCGGTTATCGGCTGGGCACGATTATCTGGCTGATGGTGACTGTACCCACCAAGTGTCATGCCCATGCAACAGTTTTTACTAATTTGACCTCAGATGACCCCTGGTGACCTCGAAATGACCTTCCAAAATTAGGCTTAAAATGTTGACTGTACCCACCAAGTTTCATGCCCATACGACTGTTTTTACTAATTTGACCTCAAATGACCCCTGGTGACCTCAAAATGACCTTCCAAAAATTTGGCTTAAAATGTTGACTGTACCCACCAAGTTTCATGCCCATACGATTATTTTTACTAGTTTGACCCCAAATGACCCCTGGTGACCTCGAAATGACCTTCCAAAAATGTGGCTTTAAATGTTGACTGTACCCACCAAGTTTCATGCCCATCCAACAGTTTTACTAATTTGACCTCAGATGACCCTGGTGACCTCGAAATGACCTTCCAAAAATTTGGCTTTAAATGTTGACTGTACCCACCAAGTTTCATGCCCATACGACAGTTTTACTAATTTGACCTCAGATGACCTCTGGTGACCTCGAAATGACCTTCCAAAAATTTGGCTTTAAATGTTGAATGGACCCACCAAGTGTCATGGACATATGACAGTTTTTACCAATTTGACCTCAGATGACCCCTAGATGACCTCAGTGACCTTGACCCACTAACCAATACAAACCGGTTCTGTCTCGGGTCAAGATGCACCCACCCACCAAGTTTGAGGAACGTGCGACTCATAGTCTCCGAGAAAATAGGCGGAAAGCAAACTTTAACCAAAACTTTAACCAAATTTGTCACATACACACCCCCACACATACACCCCTACACACATCTGCACATCTGCACGGAAAAGTGATTATATAGTCTCCTGCCTTATCAGGCGAGACAATAAACTTAATGACATAAAATAATGTTAAGTTACAGTCTTAAAAGACTCCTATGAAGAGGAAGTTATGGCATTCTTAAACGAAGTAAATGTCTTTTAATTTACTCACTGATTTCAGTGGCCACAACCTTTGAAACTGAATCACTGAATATGTTGTCACATGTACCAGAGAATACCACATTTTAAATACTTGTGCTATCACTCAACAATTATTTATTTATGCAACTCTATACCACTTCCACACAAGTTTTGTTTTGATTATTTCATGGAACTTTTCTGATCAAAGATAATAGCATTAGGAACTTGGGGAATTATTTGTTCTATTGGGTTATACAAATTAATTAACAAAATCTAACAAGCTGGCATGGTAGAATATTCTTATAAAATATACATCCAACATCTTTCTATGTTTATGCATGACTTACATCGACATAGTTAGCATTGATGTAATCAGAGTAAGGCTGATTTGGTAACGTTTGAAGCTTCACTCTTGAATGATCATCTGTAAAAGAACAGAAACAGCAACAAATCTATTATTTTCAAGGTATATGCATTTGTAATTATAGCAACTTGTGGTTATCTCATATAGCTATCACAAATCTTACTTGTCTACATCACATTAAAACAAGGCAGGGTACCTATAGTCTGTCTTGTCTCAAGTTGGGAGTAATGCCATGTTGGATTTTGCAGTATCAGATTGTAGTTGCGTCCACTAACCTAATCTCAGTGGGCATATACACTCACATAGAAGGGCGATTTTGTCCATACAGTAGTGACATAACTGCCACAAACACATTGATTCAAATCTTGCACAGCGATGTTTAGACATGTTCTAACTTACAACTAAAGCCAAAAAAACAAAATCTCCTCGTCCAATCGACCAAACTTTTTGCCTCAAAAAATTACCCAAATAATTTCAAACTGACATTTCAAGCAATAACATCATTCAAATATTTTCCTCCAAAATCTTACATAAAAAACTCATCCTTGTTACCTAACATAGGTTATATGTTCAATAGGTTAATGCCAATGCTAACTCAACATGTTCTAATACATAAACATCTGTTTCTCATCACATGTTTGTTGTTGTTACGTCTACATGCCACCCTAAAGAAAATACCACATTGTCTATTTTTTATGTAACAAAGATGTTCTATGTACCACTGGATACACAGTGGTAGTACCTGTAATCCTCCTCTTTCCGTAATCATGGCCTACAAATTCACATAAAAGTGAAACCAAACTCTAAAACCTATATTTCATGCTAGGCAGGATGTCCTTAATATAAACCACCAGATAAGGTGTCGTCTTTCAGTTTTTATAACGTATCATTCAGCAACGTGCTCAGGTATCGAGTTCCGGGAGCGTTAATCGTTTCAAGAGGGGATTGAAATAATTAACCACAAGATATGCTCCATGGCAAACATCACTGATGGTATGACTATCACATTATGTTTATCAGGATTAAGTTGATGAAGCGTTTACAACCTCACCATCCATCCTTATTATTGTGTACAGGGGGTGCGTTAATTGGTAATGAGAGATTCTCTTAAAGGAGTGTTTAAACATAGGTTATTATGATCCAATATAACCTTTAAGTGTCTCCTTCGATAGATTTGCACAATAAAAAACTTATATGCAACATCGTCAATCTTGATATGGTCTTTTGTGTCAAGTGTGTTACCCCACAACAAGATTTTGTGCAAGTCAATATGTTGACAAAAACATCATCAATCTGAAACAAGTTTGATACAAGAGCATGTGGGTCCATAATAGTAATCTTAATGCTTATTTTTAGGACTTGCTTGGCAATGTTAACTTGTCTGAAATGTGTGGCATTTGTTACCATCACTGTTGACAGCTTTGTGATAAGTTTTGAGGAAATGTTAGCTTTTTATGATGTCAGCGATTCCTCACATCAATTATATTGTATCAATCTTTCTCCCAGAACTCAAAACATCTTTATTCAGTAAAAAAACTGCACAAAACATTCATGAATTAATTTAACAACTATTCATTGACCTTCTCTGTCATCGGCAGGAACGAACGTTGTATAACTAAGCAACAAGGGACAGCATATCAAATAAATAGCAAAATCATATTGGTCCTTCCAACGGAAACATATACAACTGTAATACGACGTCTCTTTCAGGACCAGGGGTCAATGTCACGGCAGAAATGCACGCAGGATGGAGAAATCGTAGCCAGATCAGACTGCATGGCTCCCGGACGTTTCCCAATGCAAATGTTTATAAATTAGCCATGCCCCCTGAGGCAAGCTGTTCTCCTGTTTGCCCCCTCACTTTATGCTTCAATGCAGGTAACTCTGTTACACAAAGTTTGTATCCACTATAACTATTAACATCATCTGAACCATTTCACTCTTAGAAAGCATCTTAACAATTTCTCTTCTACAACATTTGTTAACAGCATTAAGATTCTAGCACATGGTTTTACCATACTACCTCTCAACCAATAGAAGTATTGCATGCATAAATAAGACTATTGGCTGGGTTAAGAGTTTATCTGAGTTAGGTAGAGAGATGTAAACTTTAGATTTCAATGTCAATATTTCAATAGGAAAGAGGGAAATGTTGGTGGAAATGCTCATTATCTGCCGCAGTGAATGCATCTCATAAATAGGACTACATCCAGTGTGCAATTAATGGTGTTCTTGAAAAGAGATTGCCAATGGGCTATTCCAGTTGAAATCCATACACCCACTATGGAAGACATGACTTTAATCTGCCACACAGGGAGTGTGAATTTCAAATGGGGTTACATGAATGGGTGACTACTTTTTACATCTACACCCCCTGTGTGGGAGATTAAGGCCATGTCTTCCATAGGGGTGTAAGGATTTCAACTGGAAGAGCCCAATGTATGGACATTCTATTGTAAAGGTCAGCAGAAGGTTAAATTTCCTTGCTTTCTTTTCTTCTTATTCTAAATATGATGTAGTGCAATTTTCAAACTCATAGTGAAAATGAAATTCTGATGAATCAATTTCATTTACAAAACAATTAAAATGTAAGAGAAACATACACATTATTCTCATAACAAAACATCTTGTAGGAAAAAAGTGTATGCCCAATCAAGAGAGAAATTGTGCAGAATCTAGTAACTTGCAGAAAGATATGGTTTACAGCAAACCCCTATAATCTCTATCCAGTTTACCAAAATCAGTTGCCAAATATAACAAACATCAATTCAAATCAAAGCTGCATTACATGTTTCCTTGATTTCCTCGAAAAAGTGCATTTGCTATTTTGATTTCAAGTTGTAACCATCACAAGAATAAATTGAGCACAAATTTGTCTGATAAAGCAGCCAAGATTAGAAGCATACGCACTGATTGCACTACCCTGGATACACAACACTAAATGGTCCACACATTCTAGCATTTGAGTATATGGCTTTTGCCACAGAGCAATGCAGTTTCCATTTTCATGCTTCATATCTTCAAATGAGTGGTGGAAAATTGGCTATTCCAGTTGAAATCCATACACCCATTGGAAGATATGACCTTTATAATCTTCCACACGGGGAGTGAGAATTTCAAATGGGGTTACCTGAATTGGTGACTCCATTTTAAAATCCACACCCTCTGTGTGGGAGATTAAGGTAATGTCTTCCATTAGGGGTCAAATGGAATAGCCATGTCTTCCTGGTCTTAATTCACCTTTTTCAGTCAATCCTGAAAGACCTTGCATTTTTAACCCTACATATTGTTACTGTGCACAGTAACGATGTGCGGATCAGCGTGATGTATTTAACCAAAAAGGTGAATTCCAATTTATATTAATACAACGAGGGGACAATCAATAATGATGCCACATAAGGAAAATGGAGAAATTTACAATTTCTGAGCAAAAATATTCCATTCCCTCTCCCTCATGTTTGCTCAAAAATGTGTGTTCCTCCTGATTTTTCACCTATCTTCGCTGAAAACATTTTGTTCCCTATTTTTCATCTGAAAATGTGCCCCTTCCCCCTAGTTTTACTCTAAAACCCATTCCAATCAACTTGTCCAAAAATTAATAAACACATATAAATGTAAGGTTAACATGGTTAAGGTTAACATGGGGTACCTACTCAGATAAGAAAAGACACTAAAGTTATATCCACAATTTCAATTATTTTCTAGCATTCGCTGTTTATCATTATAGCATTTTTTACGCCCCATTAACTTTCCTATCATATGGTATATAACCATCACATTTCTGTTTGTAATTAAAGCACACAGCTTCACATTTTTCTGCACATTGAATTTCATTATCAAAGCCAGAACCTTGACTGTATTTATTGGAAAGCAAATGTTGGCTTTTATGAAAACAAAATAATCCAGAGTTTTCCTTATCTGTTTCAATATTTTTTCGATTAACAGATCTATATTTGAATATTACATGTCGACATTTTTGGCTAGATCTGGTTTCATCTGGCATAGGATAAATAATGTTTTGCCCCAACATGATTGTTATGTATGTATCGATATCTGTCAGTAGCAATAGCTTAAAGCATTGCCTATGATAATGCTCTATGCTCCCATCATTAAAATTCCAAAGATACAGGAATTTACATTTGTTTGGGCTCTGATTTAATAAATCTATCTCTAGATTAGTGTACTCAGAAGCCTCTGGATTTCGGACCAGACTTTGGTGGGTTAATCTTCATTTAGTTTTCAATGTGATCGTTCCGTTCTGCTCTGTTCAAATACTTCCCAATGCTTCATACAAAACCAGGCGAGAAGGAACTCATTGGCATTACACAATCGAAAAACTGAATGAAGACATGACACTCTTCAGTTAACTACTTACAAATCTTGGGTGCCAAATCATCGAAACAACAGCCTGGACATTGAAACATTGCAACCCCCTGTAAACACTACTACTGATGTCATTTAGATTACTTACATGCCACAATATTTGTGTATCTGTTCTTATGTTTGTTGGTAAGCTCTGCACTGCCCACTGATGTATATGGAGTTCTCATTCTCTGGATATCCTGCAGGAAAAGTAATAAAAAAAATACAGGAAATATCAACATGATGAGATCAGAAGGAATGTACATACACCTGTTGTAAGTAATTCTGTACAGTGATATTTTTATTACAATAGAAAGGCTTAGATGCTGCGTGTGTGTCGTCTGTGAAATTTGTATTGACAATTTGTCAGATGGTGTCTGCCACACCGATACCGTTTACCCAAAATATTTGATGAATTTATTAAGTATTTCCCCAAATACTTAATAAATTCAAGGATGGAAATGACATTGAACACAATGAGTAATATTTGGAGGTAAATTTCAACCACATTAGTCGAGACAATCTGAGATAATGCAATGCAGAAATACAATGATTTCAACTACAATTACCTACTATAGCAATTTTAGTCACACAACGGTTTCGAGATATGTGAATGGATTTTCCTATACAAAAGCATAGAGCACTTTCTTCCTGTCGATTTGTGAAAGTAGGCATGGGTTATGGCAGATACGTGAAGCTTAATTGGTGGTGTGGGTATCTACACTATGGTATATGATGATATTGTCAGAAAGAGTTTCTATACCAAAATACTGCTAATAGGATACATGGTGTTAATCTGAAGTCATACCATACCATACCTCTCCGGTGTGTTATTAATTACCTTACAAAAAAGTAACACAACTTCTCCATTATTCATTTGAAGCATTTGACATGAACACACCCCAAAGGCACAGAAACACACTTTTCCTGTTGAAATCCATACACCCCTATCAAAAATGTGACCTTAATTTCCTAAACAGGGGGTGCATATTTTAAATGGAATCACATATTCAAGTAACCCCATTTGAAATTGTCCACCCCCAATGTTTTAGATTAAGGTCATGTCTATTAAAAATGATTAAATGGATCTAAACTGGAACACTCCATTGTAAACCATAATTTGATTTATAAGTTTAATCCCACATGCCTTTCACACATGCTACACATGCAATTTACTCAACGGACATTGTGGATTATATTGCACACACCTGCATTGTATGGATACTGTAACCTTTTGTTTTTTATTTCACCTATTCAACCCTGCACTATGTTGTCATATAAGCCAACACCCTGCCCATCTACACCTGGTTAGCCTAAAATGTAGCTATAATCGTCACTATTTTTAACTCTAAAATATTTGCAATTTCCAGCTAGGCAAATCAAAGCATTATGCTTCTGTTTATTTATGGCAAAAATCTGCTTTTATTAGAATCATACTTTATTTGGTTATGACATAGTGTACAATACATGAGTGATTAAGAGTTTCTTTTTATAAAATTTTTCAATTTTTACAATTTTGCACAGGCTTCAACTTTTTAAACACAGCAAAGTGTTTTTCATAATAACAGGATGAAACATTGAACACCAAAGGTCCAAGAATGCTCCACATCACTCAAATGTGAACTTATTCCATTCAATTAAAAAAATCTCTACAAAAAACGAAATATTATAACAAGCCCTATAAACTGATAATGCTTTCTAAAGTACAGCTTCTATTACAGGCAGATGAGTTCAATATCTTCTGCTAGTTCAATATCGTCTGGTTCCATAAGTGCTCGCTCACGTTAATCAATATTGTAGCCTTGCGGGGTGAGACAGTGGGATCACTGGGGAACGCAGACTATATAGTACATAACATTAAAGGGTATAAACACTTTTGAATTTGTTCTAAAACGATATAATGAAGAAGCAGAAATATATATCTTGAGTATAGTGTTCAGTGTGAAAGTTGCCACTACAAAGTTCTTTGCTGGCTGGCTGTGCTGGTGTTCCCCCATGACACCTTTACCCATTTCAATTCTTGCCCAATCTCGATTATATATTAACTCTCTCCATGCAGGTATCGACTGCAGATGACAAGTTTCAATTTTTTTTTAATTAAGAAAAATTTAGAATTGTGAATTTTCATGACCATATTTGGAATCAGCAGGACAAATGCATTAAAATGAGTACAAACAATTAGTTCAGTAGTTCTTAAAATAGCTTGTGACTTTTTATGTTATAGCCTATGGCTAGCAGACAGAGCATTAATATAAAATTCTACCTCTTGGCTTTTATTTCATCATATTAACTCCACAATGGGTTTATCTATAATTTAAAGGGGTAAGCTTCATTTATTTGCCTATTTGTTCCTACATACTAATGCTTTAAAAATGTGGTATAAATACACGCAGACGTTTCACTGCCGGTTTTACTCTATTTGTCACCCCCTCAAATAAACGCCCCCACCATTTTGTTGACTGAAATGTTTTTAAAATATTGAAATTTCCATGCTACCTTAACCATGGTCCACACATGATTGGTATATTGCTGAAAATAGCATCGCAATCCCGGAAGTCATTGATCCAAAGTTCAAAGTTTGTCACTTTGGCATAATTTTTAAGTTTACCAAACAAATTATTCAGGAATTATTGTTGTAAAAATGGCCTCTAATAAAGGCCTTCTCTTTTGAAAATATCACTCCCCAGGGGCGTTTAATAATAGAGTATTTGTGTGTGTCTCTAATCTTTGATTCTAAAACTTTCATGACCATACTTCATATCAATAGGAAAATATGATGTTAAAAAGACTCAGGTGCACCTTAGCATTATGGAGAGCAAAACTACTAACTACTAACACACTAACTATTGCGTTGTTAAACTCCATGACATACAAAGAATAAATCCAGCTATCCTATTTGACTTTTTCATTTGACTTCCTAAATGACAAAGATCAAGCCTCTGGTCAGTCAGTCACCTGGTGTACGCTCATATTGCAAGGTATTTTTGGCCGTATTCCAGGTGCAACCATATGTTGCCTGTACTAAATTACCCTATGGCCTCATCTATTACATCCAGGTGATCTTGCACTGACTATGAGATTTTTAATAAGGATGTGTCCTTGTTAATGTCACCTTGTCATTTGTATGTACTGATGCTACTACAGATTTTTAACATACGTTTCTTTTTCAATCACTTAGAATTTATTCAGTTTAAAAACTATGTATTACTTTGCTGCTTGAGAAATTCAACAAGCATTTGTGCTGAATTTTAATGCTAGTCATCTCATAACACCCACATGATTGTTTAATTTCTCTCTCAACAAGTAATACAGTTTCTAACTTAAAAATAGAAATCCACTTTCAGTGCAGATAGATGGTTGTAAAAATTGTCATTTAAGCATCATTGACAATTTTTTTTCAAATCAAGATAAGTATTCATTTTGTTAAATTTTCTCAATTGTAACCTGTACTTAACATCAATGCTGGGTGACTCAAATCCTTTATGGAACAAAAACTATGCCTGAAGTAGTAGATGCTGTTGTATCAGGGGCAGCCCCCACACTATGCCCCAGCTTTTTGGGAAATAATGCAAATCTACCTATTTTGATCATATTTCAGCCACTCCACCACCAACATGTACAGTTGAAAATGTCTGGGCATATCCCTGATTATTATTATCATCAACTTATGATTAAATGTGTCCAAATACTCTACCTCATATTCTGCTGCGAATCCTCCATCGCTGTCTGCATGGTTGGCGATGACATGAGTCTCAAACTTGCTGATTGGTATGGGTGGCTCTTCTAGGTCATCTATTAAGGAAACATCCACTGGAATTAAAAGAAAGCCAAGATGCAAGATGATTGAGCATTAGGAACAAGCAGTTTTTTCTATCTTGTTAGCTACACAATTGACAAATAAAACTACACAAAGATACATACAGAGAATCATACAGAGCTTTATCCATAAAAACATATTCTTGACAATAGGATAAATGGACTGCAATCACATTTAAGATTTGTAGGGTAATAAAAGCAGCAGGATATGTCAAAATCAAGCACAGCCAGCAAAGAGCGCAAAAAAACAGATTTCCCTTCACAATATAAATATAAAGCACAAAAACAATAGGGCAATTCCAGTTGAAAGCCATGCACCCCTATGGAAGACATGACCTTAATCTCACAAATAGGGGGAGTAGATTTCAAATGGAGTCACCCATTCAGGTAACCCCATTTGAAAATCATACTCCCTGTAGAAGATTAAGGTCATGCCTTCCATAAGGGGAGTCTGACTTTCAACTGGAATAGCCAGGGAATAGCCAATTCATATTTATTTTATTTCCTTCGTAACACAAGACACAAACAAATTACCAAATAAATACAACAAAACAGAAGGAGGGGGTGCAGCTAAAGCAAAAAAATAATAAATTCTGGGAATTTAATATGAGAATGTAGAGCAGAAAGAAAAGAAACATAGGCATCTTGCAAGCTTTAATGCTTTAGCACATGTTTTGATGGAATATTAGAAAGCACAAAACTTATTCTCAAGTAGACAAATTTGAAATGACCTGTTTTGGCTTTCACAAATTTTTGTACTAGTTTTGTTCTTTTCTTTTCCTCACAGGTATTTAGTATTGAGGGATAATTCATGTAATGTTGACTGAATTTTCAAATATATATACATAAATAAACATTACATGCTAAACCTATGAACTCAGTCATAACATATAACAAATATGCCTTAACATCCAAACCAGCATTATCATTTAAATACCAGCAAATATTAAATACCAGTATATCAACATCAATTTATATAGTTTGGTTTATTTTTGTTCCACAAACAAGCAAAATATTACGAAAATGCAATGTTACTTTAGCTATGGTAGCATATGTCAGCATATAAACACCTCAAAAGAAATAAGTCCCCCTCTGAACATGTCATCATAACATCGTAAGGTTTCGTTTTGTACCAACAAAACTAACTTTGAAATAATTATATGACTGTTTACTAAGTGCTGTGTGAAAATGAGAGAGTTCCATGACTTCAGGGCTGAATGAGCCTAAATTGAAGACAAAAAGTGCCCTTTCCAAAAGTCACAAAGTAGGCCTATGCTTGTTAACTGCAAGGCGTATTGGGACAAGGAATGGAACTGACCATCTTACAACTCACTGTGCTGAACTCTGCACCAAGGGGATTTGCATGGCTGAATGATCAAGAATCGATACACATTACAGTAAATGTTCACTTGGTGAGGATTTTAAACTGCACTCAAACACATGGGGTTTTCCATTAGTAACAAGCCGTGAATCAACTTTTGTGACAAGCATAGGCCTACTTTGTGACTTTTGAAAAGGGCAGTTTTTGCCTTCAATTTAGGCTCATTCAGCCCTGAAGTCATGGAAATCTCTCATTTCACACAGCACTTAGTAAACAGTCATATAATTATTTCAAAGTTAGTTTTGTTGGTACAAAATGAAACCTTACGATGTTATGACGACATGTTCAGAGGGGGACTTATTTCTTTTGAGGTGTTTACATTGTTTACTGCATCCAGGAACTGTTTCTAAAGAACACCTTACTAAAAATCTGCAATAATTTTTTGGGAAAAAAATAAATCTGAAGAAAATTCCTCATATCTTCATATTATATATCTATTACTTCCATAATTTATATTCCGAAAGAAATTATTAATAACTTGAAGGCAAATTGAAGTGGTTACTCACTTTATATTCATTTATCCAAACGGTTGATTTCAGAGGGGTTTTTTTCTTCAGATTTCAGCTTTATTATCTAATTGTTTAGTTATATTTTGTAAAATTTTCTATCACAAAGCAATTGAGAAGTACTGTACATTCCTTGAATGAAAAACATCATTCTGGTTACACCTGTTATGAACATGCTCTTTCCAAAAAGTATTAAAATAGCTCGAACAGAAGTTGAAAATCTATTTCAAGAATGCAGTAAGCTAATTATCACAATAATTTGCTAAAACAAAACACCCAAATTAATAACTTCCTTCCCCCACCAAATTAGAAAGAATCACACAAACAAATCACAAAAACATCTGTTTGTGAACCATCAAGACTGCCCTACATTGGACTATTGCAGTTGAAATACATACACCCACTATGGAAGACATGACCTTAATGCTCTGCGTGCTAGCCATAAGTTTCAACATAAAAAGTATAAAAATTTTCAGATATTTTCTCAAAATATCAAGAGCTACCGTACCTAAAGAACCACTGAACCAATACTAGTTTGTACTCATCTTAATGCATTTTTCATGCTTATTCCAAATATGGTAATGAAAATTTACAATTCTGAAATTTTGGAATTTTTTTCAAAATGTGTCGTCTGCAGTCGACACCCGCGTGAAGAGAGTTAATTTTCTACACAGGGAGTGTGCATCTCAAATGGGGGTTACTTAAATGGGTGACCCCATTTGAAATCTGCACTCCCTGTGTGGGAGATTAAGGTTATGTCTTCCACAGGGGGTGTATGGATTTCAACTGGAATAACCCATTTAGAAGAAAATAAACAGCTGGATACAGTAAACAATATCAGGGGTGTGAGAGGCCTCAGACAAAAAAAGAGGAAAATTACTAAAATAGCTGAAAAATAGCGTAAAAATCAGGGTACAAACGCCAAATATGGGCTGAAAATAAAAGAAAACATTAATTTTGACAATACAAATTGCTGACATCAGCTAATAAGCTGAACTCTCATACCCCTGCAATATACCTACAGCAAACATCACACTATGGGACTGCGGAATGCATGGGGAATCTTTCTACTTTTAACACTAAAAAATGCATTTTAGGAACACAATAAATGAAAAGATAAAAATGTTTCTTACTATCATCCTCATCTTCATCCTCATCTAGATATGGGTCATTAGTGTATGCATGGGAGGGACAGTAAGAGGATTCATTCATTGGTTTATTAAGGCTTTCTGATTGATGTTACATAAATTGCTACTATACTTCCATCCATTATTGCTACATACACTAGTGTATTCACCTATTGTTTATTATTCATTGCTGTCCCATAAATTGTATTAAAAAAACTACACTTCAGCATCAAATTATATAAATCTGCATGCTAAACAACAGAATCTAGATATACCCGCACAATGAACAACGTAATCTACATTATTATTTAAATCAGCCTTCTTAGTGATACAATAAACCTGCATATTTGCATATGTGTACGCATATTGCATATTTCATTTTAGGTTACTAAAACTTTTCATACTAAAAAAAGTCTATTCTTTTTTTTATTAATCTTAAATAAAGATTGGAACCACCACTTTTAATGCAATACATAATGACAAGTTGAAAAAAAAACTTTAAAAGCTCACCCTAAATCCAGTGTGTAAGAAACTACAAGGCCAGGGGTTAGTTAGGCTTCATTTACAGGGTTAGTGTGGTTAAAGTAGTATCATGAATGTATGTATCAGGTTTGTCAACTTGAAATTGCTCTTAGTTATTTTTATACACTCTAACATTGGAAAGTTATAAAAGATACACACAACAAACTTTCCATCGCTATGATAATTCTGTCATTCATTGAATAGCAATGCAAGTTGCATCGTGTCACAAACAATGTGTTATTTTCATTCTTGCCTATCTGATAATCATATGAAACTCAATATATACTAGAAATGCACCAAAATCACATTATGGGTTTTAAATGGACTTCTCGATGTTACCACATTGTTGGAAATGTAATTCTAAATTTTCTAATCTAATTTGGTCATATCAAAAGGTAATTTTCCTGATACATTATGCTCTATCATATCATGACAGTTGAACATTACCCATGTGCGCACATCACCCATCCATCTCACCACAAACAGTAACATTAATGTGCAGGTGATATGTTACACAGGATCACATATTCTAATTAACATCAGATTAATGTTTTCCCTTATTCATCCCCCGTGTGAGTATGTGTAATATCCACCCTCAGGTTCAACAACTCTTGGCAATCAGTTTATAGAAGCAAAGTTACCATCATGTCTTATTGACTAAATTTGATTTCAACCCCAAAGGGCAACTTAGATTGTTCTTAAATTCTTCTTCTTTTTATCAACAATTTTCCCAAAATGCTTATTTTATCACCAAATAAGCTAAGAGAATGAACCTTTTTTGACAGATAAATTGACAAATTTGGATTACAATCCCAATAACTTTATGGGGATGACTTTATAAACAAATAAGCTTATATTCAATTTTTGACAGCTAACTAACTGAATCTGTTTCAATTAATTTGGAATTCAAATGCCTGCATTTTTCAATATCATAATTATAGTTGATTGAATTTGAAATAGAAGAATAAGCTTTACAAATGTTATTATTAAGGATATTAATAAGACTAAAATTTAGGTTCTATAATTTTAGATTCTATAATTTGTTTTCCTTAAAATACAGTGTGCAAAAGGTGTGTATCTTTTTGCTTTTCAGAATTCTAATTTGTCAAAACTTGAAGGAAATAAGAATGATGAACTCTGAATAGGGACTCTTTTGGGGGATGACGTCAATAGTGAAACAATTTTTTTCTTATGAAATTCAAATAGGATGTTTTCACAACTTTCTGAAAACACAAAGTTTAATTCTTATGTCACGTACGTTACTCATACGTACATGACAGTTGTAACTTGTAACCTATTTACCTGGTTTGGCAAATGCTGGTGGTACTCCGTTGCCTGCATGCTTCTCAAACACCATCTGATCCTTCTTGCGTTTTCTGTGGTAATATTTAGATAAATCCCAAAGAGGTATCAATGGCATGGTTGCTACAACGAGATCAGTAATAAAATAATCATGGAAAAATATACCAGCTGTACAAAAGTATTGTTATCAACTCAAATTAGTCTGGAAATAGTGCCAATGCTAAATACCATCATCCTATATTATCGGCATGTTAAGTGCGCAATGCTGAAATATCATCTGCGTGTGCATGTGTGTGTATGCTCTTTCTAGTAATATCTTGTTGCGATTGATATTTAGAAGCAGCATGTATCTGCATGCTGATGCGGAGTCCTGATGAGTGAGTGGTATTTATAAGTCTGATGCATTGGAGTGAGTGAGTGATATAGATAGAGGATGGTGGTATTGTACATATATTGTTATCGCATTAACAATGAGTCAAAAGAATAATAGAATCAACTAGTCATCTGTAAACAATGTAATAACACACCTAGATTACAATACACTCATATAGCAAGTGTCATTTTTTTAATAAATAGGATTCATTTTCATGGCCTGGTGATTATGATGTGGAATCATACCATAGCAAATTAAATAGATCAGCATAGAATAAAGCCTCAAAAAGAATATTGTTTGATTGGCGTAACCCAACCGACCCTAAAAGTAGGCCCGGTCATAGACTTTTTTTTTGAAAAATAAAGATAAAGAAATACAGAAATTAAAAAAATTTAAATAAATTTAAAAAAAAAGAAGAAAAAAAGTTCCAATGCCTTTATCGAATGCAATTTACAGCTTAAAAAGTTTAAAAAATCCTGACCTACCAACCCTAATTTTTTTTTTAAATGTTACGCCAATCAAACAATTTATTTTTTGAGGCCTAATGGAATACATAGTCGATACCATCAATCCACTTCACATATATTTAACTAGCATTTTTTATAAATGGAATGGAATACTACATATTGCACAAAAATGTCAACATTTTCCCAAACCCCATATAGATAGTCATTTGATGGCCATGTACAAAAATATTCAGTTGCATCTTTTTTGAAATTTATAATATCCTGATAATGAATGAAATCCAAGCTATAATTGAAGACCAAATTAAAAAGACTAGTTTGCGTCTGACGTCAGGGCAATTGGTTGCTGACCTGCGCAGTACGGCATTTTTGGTCTGTCTGACAGGACGTCGTATACAAGTTAGTCTTTATAATTCGGTCTTCCAATTATAGTATACATGAACCTGATTCTGATAAAACCGTCACAAATCTAGTATTCGTGTGGGCTCCTCGTACTGCACAGACTACACAGTGATGACTAAAAAGTGTGAAAAAAATTAAACAGCCATCTAAACTAAATTAGAATTTATCCTTGTGATATTAAAGTGCTAATTGTTTTGCATAAGGATGATTTCCTGACCCATTTCCCTACTCATAGGCTTATAATACTATTATCATTTGATGGCATTATGTTACTGTATCACATGGAATGAAAATTGAATTAAGGAATATTAGAGCTTCATATTATGCATATCATTGCCTTGTAGAAATGCTGTACAGGTTGCCATGTCACACAGACTATAAAAGTAGCTTACTCCAGCAATTTACAGGCAACAATAAAACCAGGGATATGAGACAAATATCCCTGATAAAACTAAGGAAAAGTTAAACAACTTTTTCAGCCATATCACCACATCTAACAACTCAATTTGCTTCATAAAAGCTTTCTCTCAAATGTGAAACATGATTAAATTTGTATCTATTAATCTAATATAATCTAACATATATACAGAATTAACTTATATACAGAATTATCACAAATTCAAATGAGACTTTGACATAAATCCAGATACCTAAAAATAAATAGACTCTCTAATCCAGATTGGCAGAGGACTTATAAATATACAGCACAACACATTGTGAGTGGAACTTGCCAACTATGTCTGTACATACAAACATGAATGTTTTCGATACAGTACCATCACCAACTTAACTAATAGTAGATTTGAATGCATTTTGATGACAGGCTCCATGTCAATTTTTATTTACATAATCAGCCAATTCAAATTCACACAGTATGGTATGTCAATATATCGGGAGAAAATAAAATACAGCACTTGTCAGTGAATTAGTACAGTACATATTATATTATTTTCAAATTTCAAGTGGAATTGGCTATAGGTTTTGTAATTGTAAATCCATGTTTGGAACTTGTGGAATGGCTACAGGTCTATTTATTTGTTTGTTTCTTTTTCCAATTCTTTAATTAATTTGTTATTTGTTTGTTTGTTTTTCACTTCTTGGATTTACTTATTGTTTGTGTGTTTTGTGTCTTTAGCTTCAGAACGCAACATGTATGAAAAACCTATTAAAATATTCAAAATAGGCAATACTTCTAACCATTCATAACTCTAAAACTGGTTTCAATGAGCAATGTCTTGCTATAAAGCCAATCGCTATCTTAAATATCAACCTGCTATTCAGCGTGTTTCTACTGAGCAGACGGTTGCGGGTTAATTCGAGTGAATTCGGGGTGATGCGAGGAATACGCAGTAACGGCCCCAGCAGAAACAGATCGGGTGAAGGTTAATGCTTGCGTAATGCGAGTGAATCCGTCAACCACCTATTGAGGTGGTTAATAGTGGTTAATCTGCCGTAACGTTCGCAGTAGAAACAATACGGGTGACGATTTTGCGGGTGACACGGAAGTTAGCCTATTATAATACAGTGTGAGCATTCAAAATCTGACCTTGAAAGGTCACAAAACTATTTGCTGGACTTCCGCCTTCCCCACTAAATATGTGGGTAGTGAATTGTTACCCTGCATTAACAGCGCGGTAGAAACGACCCAGTGAATGCGAGAGGATTGAAATGCGGGTGAAGGTGAATTCGCGGTAATGCGAGGTGCTCAGTATAAACACGCTGATTGAAAGTGCTTTATTACATCCTTCTTTTTGTCTATTCTTATCTCACTGTACCTTGAAATAGTAAGCAGCAACTCCTGATTGAGACAATAATAACACTCAGCTAGGAAATATTGATGACCAACAGGGATAATGCTTTTTTTAAAGGATCTTGACATCTATAAATAGCAAGGATGTTTTCCGATTGGCCCTAGTATACCAAAACAGAAGGATATCATAGAAGATATCTTACACTTCCCACAATGCATTTCTTCCCAGTGCTGATTTGCTATTCAATGCTACATGGGTCGATAGTGCAAGATCTGGATGAGCTCTGTTAATTGGAAGCACTTTCTGTCACCATCACCTCAAGTTGCACCAATGCATCGTGGGAAGTTTTCTCTGGATATCTGGGAGGATATTGAATTGAAGCCTTACTATGAACAGAATATCAGGAACTGGTCTAGAATGAGGAGCAAGTTGTCTAAGTTAAAAGAACCACACATCATATTATGAACCAATTAGAGTAATTTTCACTACTAAAAATATATATCTAAATTTTGATATATCACTTGATTAATTCTACAAAAACAATAATTAAGTGTACCAAAATAGTTTTAAAATCCAACATGATTGCCCTGCCAGATCTATGATATATATTAATATCATGAGCCCAAAATAAGTATATTTGACAAAATGATAAATTAGTTTCTATGAATATCATCTTTTGGTTTAAGTTTCAGTACACATTCACTTACAGGAAGTGATATTCTTTTTACAATACATATTGTACACTCATAGGCCTATAAATCAAAACAGATTAAAAGTGTAAATTAATTATGTTGGCTAAATGATAATGAAATTAAATGGGGACTTACATGCAATTAGAAAATCAAAAGTATCCTGTTTCTTTATCACTTTAAACTGTCAAACAGAATGAATTTCGATATTCACACTGACATTTAAACAGCCATATCCCACACAATCTCAGAATTTCATTTTAAACATTGAAATATTAATAATGCAAACCTACTCAGACATATTCCGCTGTGTTACCCCACAGAGTGATAAGAGCATCAGTGTCATCCACAAGAGATGGAGTCCATTATGAGGGAGCAACCCACACAATGATATGGCATTTAAAGAGAAATATAAATATGCCACAGGTGTGTTCTGATCATAGTAAAATTTGACATAAAATCATCACATCTTGATTCATCCATCACTTTGGCAGTTGCCAGTGACAAATCAATGATTCTTGAATACTGTATACTTGAACAATACACGATGATTCTCGACATCAACCCCACTCATAAAACAATTTGAAGCAAATAACATGTTTACTAACAAAAATATGTTATTTTACCAATCATGATGAGAGAATGCGTATCTCTGACAATATCTGTCACTTCAGGAGTAAGTCGGTACCATTCAGACAAATACACACAATTTGCATCTTTTGGGGCGGCGTGCCGTACCCTTATAACCAACCCCTTAATGCCTCGACTTATACCATTGATGAGGAATTGGACAAAATTACATTGTCCATTGGGAAATGTAATACGTTGGTTAGTGCAGGTAGAATTTCAAAACCATAGCTACTTTTAGAACTATGAAATACTGTAGAATTCTATCTACAAGCATATATGTGACCAGGGTCTTAGCTAGAAATTGAGGGTTGCCCGTCATTTGAATAAAATTGCCTGTCCTAATTTGACCTTTAAAATATTTACCAGACCTCAATAGCCCATTGGGGGTTCAAAGAGTTCAAATAGGTGCTGATATGGCCTTGTTCTACAAATTGGGTCTACTAAAAGGTCAATTAGCTTCTCAAAACATACATTTTATAATATAACACCTGTCAAAGGCATTAATTTTGCCCGTCCCAGGAGCAAACTCCCCGTCTAGAATGACGGCCTGACGGGTGGCTAGCTAAGACCCTGTATGTGACCGTTCACGGCGAATGAGCCGTAAATTCCTCCCCCGGTCAATTTTGTTTTATTTCATGTTTAACAAATATACATCATAAGCTTTAAAATGGTATATCATTTCACTTCAAACGATACCCAGAAGCGGGGTTATAGTTTGTTAAACTTTGCTCCTTCAACGACATTGAATACGACATTCGTACACATTTTACGCTGTAACTCAGAATACAATTTAGGGAATTTACGGCTCATTCGTGCTGTACGGTCACATATGACTCTAATGAGGTTTTTAGGGCCAAAGAAACATTTCATCAAAACAAACCCTTATTGAGAGGCATATATGCGTGTAGATAAAATTCTACGGTATGTTAGCAAGAACATGCACATCTTGATCATTTAATGATCTGACCCCTTGATATACAGAAGCTTAGCACCAATGATATGTACCTTTTAAAATTGAATTTACCAAGTACTCTGCGTAGGCTTTGATATGTGAGTTGAAGTGAAGACATTTCCATTCGTTTATGTTCAATGGAAATCTTCTTGTTCGACGATGTCAACAGCATGGCAGTGCTCATTGTTCAATGAGTTGACACAAGTATTTTGTTAAAAAATTGGAATCCTCAACTATATCACTGCAACTTTTGTTGAACTTTTAGTATCCATAATCTCTACAGCCACAATTTGATGATTATAACTCATATATATAGTTTAGCATCACCGGTGAAAACATTTTCACTGCTTCTTGGAGAAATGAGATAAAGGAATAAATCCACTTGAATGGTGGCGACCACTTTCCTTATGAAGCAATATGTTTCCTCGGACAACTGCAATGCTCATATCACATGAATGCATAGTATACAAAATGCGATAACTATCTTGGCTCAAATCATCATCATAATATTCCATATTAATACAAATCCATGCGTCTAGAAAATTTTTATCAGCCAGCGTTGCGATTTATTTCCCATCAGTATGAATGTTCATACTGAGTTCAATGTCAAAGCCATGTCTTGTAGCGAGCAATCTTGTAGTGGGATGCTTGTATCTATACAAATTTACCACACAGAAATATCTGTGTTTATATATGAAATGTATCCTAAGCACGTAGGAAAAAGTGGCGGCACCAATCTCCTCCAGCTAAGTTGGTATTTAAAGCTTTCCTCCGATCATCAACGGTAGCCTAAAATAGAAATATTCCATTTCAATCTTCTTGAAGTGAACTTTCCGCAGAAGATACCGATGACGCTTCTTGTATATCCAAGTAAAACTTCAGGTACATGCACACTCAATAACTAGGCATGAAACTTTTCACCTGTAGGCCTTCGATGTGACAATGAACAATCTCATTAACATGAGGTCAGTCAGTCAGACATGTCAGTCGTTCAGGAGAGGGCAGGTCATCAAGTGCTACTGCATGCCTTACATTAACAAATTATTGGGTTGCTCACATGCAGTCCAGGCACAAGAACAGGAAAAGAGATCTAATCAGGCTTAATCTTCAGCTTCCTGGATCAGTTATCTTACAAGGCCCATCAGACAAATTCCCATCTGCTCCTTGAACCAAGGACAGAGGTTCTTGAGATCGTGCCACACTTTAAATTAACACCTTGTCGTATAGAGGACGGAAAGGCAAGGTGAGAAGAAAGCTCAAGAGTCTCGCATCAGACATTTCACGGAACTCATTGCAAAGTTCATCGGTTATCACAGTTATAATTATCAACAAGATTTAACAATAGAACATTCATATTGAATAATTGCAAACACAGTGACACAATTAATGTTACTATATATGATGTTCCTGGAGCATAACACAAAGGAAATGAGTCAATCATGCCAGCTCCAACAGGCAACCCAACACAGCTGCAGTATGGTGCAAGTCCATGTGTTGAAATGACGTCTCTGCATCAAATTTGCAATATCCTTTCTGCAGTGTGAAATACAATGCCAAGCAAGTGTGCAGTGTCGTGTAAGTGATATCCAACACAAGTGATCCGCTTTCATGTGACAACCTACAATTTAATTTGAACTCTTGTTTAGATTACTACCAGTCTACCAACATTAGAGGAGACAATTAATTAACTTACTAATTAGTCGATCTATGATACTTTTTTAAGGAGATCCAAGATTTAATTCAGGCTCCCATTATTTGAAAGAAGATATAATCCTGATCCACAAATTTAGTTTAACTTTGCTTACAGTGGATTTCAGTCATAGGATTATTGTGTGTAGATACTGATCTTCTTTCCTTTCTGTAATATTCTAGATACCATATATTTGTCTATAATAAATCCCCCTGCTATGCAATTTTTCAAAATCAAGGTGTTTATTACTATTAGCGGTAAATTTAAAAATAATTTTTGAATGAAAAAAATCACTATGCAAGTTCAAACCATCAGGACAAAATACAATTAGTTTCCGATGACACAGCTTTCACGCTTAATAAAATCAATGGTTTTGCATTCTGATAGTTCATTCAATAGTTTGATAAATTCCTATGTCCTTGCAAGGAAATGAGACAATTCCTTCTACAAAGTGGGCTGGGCAGCCCTGCCCAAAGTCCATACCAACCTAATGAACTAATTAATTGAATCCAATCAATTGTTTTTAGGAAGGGATTTGATTGTTTTTAGGAAGTTATTTGTTAACCACAATGTCGCTATCATGACTATTTTCTCTCAATGATGACGACAATCAATGATCTGCTCTCAATTTGTAACTGCTCTCAATTTGTAACAATACTGATACTTAAAATAACTTTTTAACTTTAAAATATAGTAGGTTTACTTTGAGCAACCCCTTGCAACGTGGCAACATCCCAGATCAGCTATGATTTTTTTTACTCCAATGGATTTTTAACAAAAAACAATATTGCTTGGTAACATGTTACAAAATTGGAATGATTTTACAAAGTTTTGTATTTGTCCTATAAACTATTATCTATTCTAGCTTTGATGACACCTCTGTCACTTAAAACAAGGTACATGTATTAAAATAAAAAATAAAATAAATGTTGACATTTATATAGCGCCTTTCACATGTATCAAAGCACTTTACATTTATTCCCCCGTCGTTAGAATATATGTCGACTGCCATACAATGCCCAAGGCATGCTCATACCTTTGGGCGGCGCTCAATAGACAATATCCCTAACAGCTCCCCATTTCAGCCCTGGGTAGAGAGAGGCAAGTGAGGTCAAGTGCCTTGCCAAGTGCACAACATGATGGCACCACCGGGGTTCGAACTTGCAACCCTTCGATTGCGAGGTAGAGCCCGTACCGCTGCGCCACCATGCCCCCGCACTATTAGAGTGGTTTGATGAGACAGGATCTCTGTTCAATTCTTAGCAATCAAAGCTGTATTGATTGCAGATTTATTTGCTCCATTACATTCACACACACAAGCCTCCAATGACAGTGAATGGAATTTGTCCAGTGTGACATCACAAGATGTCCCCATAGTTGGAACGTATAATGGCAACATCAATATCATGACTGAACAGCTCGGACTCTCAAGAAAACAACAAAATACATCACAAAGAATAAAACAGCTGTTGCATATAGCATAAATTATTTTACAAAACCTCACGTGACCAACACTCATATCAATGGCAAGTCAACAATGACACCTTTACATGGTCAACAAGACAAATTATTACACCTTCAATAGATATTACGAGGCTCGTTACTTTCTATCCTATGTTACCATAACCTCAGGGATGTAACTCCACTTTTGACAAAAAGCCTGAAAAACAGCGTGAAAATGACCAGAATAGCCACTAAACAGGCTGAAAATAAAGGAATTTCCGTAAATCTGGACTACAAAAAAAGCCTGAATTCAGGCAAAAGCCTGAAAAGTTGCATCCCTGTAACCTCCATTTGAAAATAGTTTTAATCGCTGGTCAGTGCACTATGATACACTATCAATTTATTTTTAAATGGCATCCTGGAAATAACTCTGATAAGTGTCACACAAATTATATCCAACAAGAAAACAGGAAAAGATGTGCAGCTATTTGAAGACAAGATAAGTCCACTTGTTCTGCACTGTGCATCTATTGCCATAATATATCAATCATTTGTCTCAATTGATGATTTAAAACCTGCTTACAACAAATGCCAAGTGTCCACTGTACATAAAACAAATGCCAAGTGTCTACTTTACATTTGCATATTTACCAATGAATTGGGACCTGAAATGTTCCAATTGCTGCAATTCCCATTCTCTGCTGCATTGGGCTATTCCAGTTGAAATACATACACCCCTATGGAAGATATGATCTTAATCTCCCACACAGGGAGTGTGAATTTCAAATGGGAGTTACATGAATGGGTTACTCCATTTAAAATGTACACCCCCTGTGTGGGAGATTTTAAGGACATGTCTTCCATAGGGGGTGTATGGATTTCAACTGGAATAGCACATTGAGGATTGTTGCAATATTCCATTGTGATAAGTACTGTGATTTCCAATGTCTGCTGCATTTTTCCATTCTCCACTGTGATTTCTGTACTCATGTCATTAGTTTTCTTAGGGCTTTGTTACTCTTCTCCAAGTTATAATAATATCACACATTTTGCTGCAGTTGGGAAAAAACTGTGTAAAATCCCCACTGTGTCTGTCATTATGGCAACGTATATATTTGGACTTCACAGATCTGCACAAAACATGCATCCAGATATTATACATAGTCTGGATTCAGTGGTTCTTGAAGCATTTCACCATTTCTTATTACTTCAAAATTATGACTGATCTATGTAAATTCTTAAAGAGGTTCATTAGGTTTGTTGAAACTCGTAATATAGATTTCATCTTTTCAAAACCAACAGTTATGTCAAGATGAAACCAGAAGTTATGACAAGTTTGGGACACCGCCGTTAGAAGCAATCTGGATATGAAAGAGAGCACTGAACACCATGAACAGAGATGAGAGGGCACATTACCTTGTCACAAATATGATCCTCTTTTGGGCACACCCTCTGTTGGATAGACAAACATCACTCTGAAGATGGTCATCACCAAGATGGTCCAAACTTTTAGATCAGTAAATAACTTTGATTTTGTCAAGATGAAATGATATTATGATCTACGTCAAGTTCACAGGGATATTGAATATGACGTGCATGCACTGTCCTTTAATGTAATAAAATACACTAGACATGTTATGTCTGTCTATAGTTTCACTTATCTTAAAGCAAATAAATTAGATACTAAACTTCAGAACAGGAAAGTTCTGCTTAGCCTTTGAAAATATTTTGTGTCTTTGATACATTTTGAAAGCGATTTTGCTCATTTTAACCATAAGTAATTTAGAATCACACTGTTCAACTTTTAAACAGAAAATCTGCAATATCATTTTGTTTATTGCTAATTTTGGGAAAAACAAGAAATCTTTGAAATTGATATTGAGAATGTAAAATGAAGATAATAGTTGACAGATGCAAGTCATTAGGCAGTCAGAAGCAGGAAGAAAACAGGTTAACCAAGAGATAGTGAACAACGATAAAACTTGTATTTATATGACCACAACATGCTTGCTGAATTTTATAGATCCCACATGCAGGAAAAACAAGCTTATAATATTATTTTTGGTTTTTTTATATGTTGAAAACTATCCTCCATCTACATGTGCAGGTTGAAGCTTGAATTATTAGGACAAATATAATACATTTTCAGCTTTAGGAATAATCTGTTAATTCATATCAATTTGTTTTAAATATTCAGGACAGTGACCTACTTGTTGCGATATCTTATGGCTTTGAGTGTTAATTAGTGATATTAATGACTCCAAACTAAGTTAACCTTAACACGGCCCAGGGTTTTGCTATTGGAAAGGAAAGAAGGAACAAAAAAAGGAGAGAAGATGAACAAAGAAGTCACTTGGTACCCTGGGGATCGAACCTTGTGTGCCAAGCACAAGATCACATACTGGTAGCCAAAGGGGTTCGCTGGCCCGGCCAGCGATTCCGTGTGTATATATGACTTAGGGTGATTGTGTCACAGCATCATCTGGGATGTATGTATGAGCACTGGTTTTGAGGTTAATATAGAACTGGCTCAGGATGAGGGTGGCTGGAGTAATTTGTCAGGGATGGTTTTAAACATCCAGCACTGAACCTGTGCTACTAAAGTTAATACAGTATTTACAGGTAAATTTTTGCTTCCTTCATAAATCCTCATCAGGTTAATAAAAGTTCACCAGCATGTTGCTGAATTTTGGATGAACATTAGGAACATTGCAGTGCTAGTAATTACCTACAACTAATAGGCATCTAAATATAAGCACACCACGCTTCCAGGTCATAATCCCGCTGACTGACAGCGCAATGCATTGTGCGAAAGATAACTGACAGATACAGTTATCAGTCTGATTAATTTACTCAACAATGATGACAAGAACGGTGTTAGAAATGTTGCGGTCAATTACCAAACAGCCTACTCTGTTTATATGTGGAAGCCATTTCCATCACCGATGGAAGTATGGTGTTTTTTCTCTGAGGTGATTTCAGTAACCAAATCTTCTACCTGGAAGAAAACTATGTGTGCTCTAATTGGATTTTGGTTGCCTTAATTGCACTGATAATAGATAATGTGGCAGCACCATTTTGTTTGCAGGGCTTTGTTACTCTTCTCCAAGTTATAATAATATCACACATTTTGCTGCAGTTGGGAAAAAACTGTGTAAAATCCCCACTGTGTCTGTCATTATGGCAACGTATATATTTGGACTTCACAGATCTGCACAAAACATGCATCCAGATATTATACATAGTCTGGATTCAGTGGTTCTTGAAGCATTTCACCATTTCTTATTACTTCAAAATTATGACTGATCTATGTAAATTCTTAAAGAGGTTCATTAGGTTTGTTGAAACTCGTAATATAGATTTCATCTTTTCAAAACCAACAGTTATGTCAAGATGAAACCAGAAGTTATGACAAGTTTGGGACACCGCCGTTAGAAGCAATCTGGATATGAAAGAGAGCACTGAACACCATGAACAGAGATGAGAGGGCACATTACCTTGTCACAAATATGATCCTCTTTTGGGCACACCCTCTGTTGGATAGACAAACATCACTCTGAAGATGGTCATCACCAAGATGGTCCAAACTTTTAGATCAGTAAATAACTTTGATTTTGTCAAGATGAAATGATATTATGATCTACGTCAAGTTCACAGGGATATTGAATATGACGTGCATGCACTGTCCTTTAATGTAATAAAATACACTAGACATGTTATGTCTGTCTATAGTTTCACTTATCTTAAAGCAAATAAATTAGATACTAAACTTCAGAACAGGAAAGTTCTGCTTAGCCTTTGAAAATATTTTGTGTCTTTGATACATTTTGAAAGCGATTTTGCTCATTTTAACCATAAGTAATTTAGAATCACACTGTTCAACTTTTAAACAGAAAATCTGCAATATCATTTTGTTTATTGCTAATTTTGGGAAAAACAAGAAATCTTTGAAATTGATATTGAGAATGTAAAATGAAGATAATAGTTGACAGATGCAAGTCATTAGGCAGTCAGAAGCAGGAAGAAAACAGGTTAACCAAGAGATAGTGAACAACGATAAAACTTGTATTTATATGACCACAACATGCTTGCTGAATTTTATAGATCCCACATGCAGGAAAAACAAGCTTATAATATTATTTTTGGTTTTTTTATATGTTGAAAACTATCCTCCATCTACATGTGCAGGTTGAAGCTTGAATTATTAGGACAAATATAATACATTTTCAGCTTTAGGAATAATCTGTTAATTCATATCAATTTGTTTTAAATATTCAGGACAGTGACCTACTTGTTGCGATATCTTATGGCTTTGAGTGTTAATTAGTGATATTAATGACTCCAAACTAAGTTAACCTTAACACGGCCCAGGGTTTTGCTATTGGAAAGGAAAGAAGGAACAAAAAAAGGAGAGAAGATGAACAAAGAAGTCACTTGGTACCCTGGGGATCGAACCTTGTGTGCCAAGCACAAGATCACATACTGGTAGCCAAAGGGGTTCGCTGGCCCGGCCAGCGATTCCGTGTGTATATATGACTTAGGGTGATTGTGTCACAGCATCATCTGGGATGTATGTATGAGCACTGGTTTTGAGGTTAATATAGAACTGGCTCAGGATGAGGGTGGCTGGAGTAATTTGTCCGGGATGGTTTTAAACATCCAGCACTGAACCTGTGCTACTAAAGTTAATACAGTATTTACAGGTAAATTTTTGCTTCCTTCATAAATCCTCATCAGGTTAATAAAAGTTCACCAGCATGTTGCTGAATTTTGGATGAACATTAGGAACATTGCAGTGCTAGTAATTACCTACAACTAATAGGCATCTAAATATAAGCACACCACGCTTCCAGGTCATAATCCCGCTGACTGACAGCGCAATGCATTGTGGGAAAGATAACTGACAGATACAGTTATCAGTCTGATTAATTTACTCAACAATGATGACAAGAACGGTGTTAGAAATGTTGCGGTCAATTACCAAACAGCCTACTCTGTTTATATGTGGAAGCCATTTCCATCACCGATGGAAGTATGGTGTTTTTTCTCTGAGGTGATTTCAGTAACCAAATCTTCTACCTGGAAGAAAACTATGTGTGCTCTAATTGGATTTTGGTTGCCTTAATTGCACTGATAATAGATAATGTGGCAGCACCATTTGTTTCAAACCGTTGCAAGTACCAACTCCTTCCATCAATCCTACCACTAATAAAAATTCCTTTAAAAAAAAGAGGCCAGGGGCTGGCACAAGTTCAAACACCATTCAAACACTAAGTGTAGTAACAGCTGCCACCCCTACCCCCAATCCTAACCCTAATCCTGTTCTCAACATCAAAGTCTCTTAATCCTGATCATAATTGAAGACCTCAGAACTATAAGGCGGTCACAAGTCACAAAATTATGAACAATGAGTTTGTGTCAGTTTCTGCTACAAGAGGGGCTATCTACATCCTTAGTGCAATTTCATAGTGAAATAATGTTGCTGAGCATTGAAACTGCATGAACAAATCCACCTCCTTGCATTGAAACTACAGGCAACCGTCTTTGCCAGTTTATCTTGAAATGCACCCAATGTTACTCAACCCCTTTTATTACGAGGTCTTCATTTGTGAATATCTACTGCATGGACAAAACCACCTCCTTGCATTGAAACTACATGGCCATAACAACCTTCTTTGCCATTTATCTTGAAATACACTCAATGTGACTTTACCCCTATTAGTTCTGAGGACTTGAATTCACCTGCTAATCTTAACTGAAGTCCTAATCCTAAAACCTAACCCTAATCCCAATTCCGAACCCACAACTCTTCAGCTGATGTCCATTTTGCCAGATTATTTTTTAAAGATAGAACATTGCTTATCTCAGGGACCGTCTCGTCTGTTTCAGTACAAACTGAAAATGACAATGAAATATATGCACTTCATAGTAAGTCATACTCCACCAGTTTGACCACTCAATGAAGTACATCCTGAACTCATCTGACTACATTCATCCTCAACTGATCTTCAACATTTAACATTGTTAGTTGACCGAAGCCATCACCATGAACTTTTAACAATGGAAATGACACACATTAAGCTTGTAGAGACGCCCAGTCCCTCCCGCCAGCTGGCTTATATTGAACGCATTGTCCTTCGAAAGATGTCCCCGCCCTTATTCATTTATGCCAGAGATTCATTGGCAATCAAATTCAAACCAGTCGCAAACCAAAGTCATCAATTTCTCTTCAAATTAGGATGATTAACACCAACTGGATGCCCCACCCATTGTATAAACTAAATATTTAGAGTTGGAATTAGCTTACTGTACTAGTAAATGGTAACTGAATCATGAAACAGTGATGTGTACGCAACCTTCCACGCATAGAAATGTTCTATTACAAACCATTTAAATGTTAAATAAATGCTACAATCATGATTGTTTTAATTTTCACTTGTGTTGCGAATGAATTAGAGTATGTGATTCTTGGATGAAGGACATAACTCAAGCGTACATTTTCTTCTTTATTGGCAAGTCTAGGATGGCTTCCAATATATTTAAATTTCATATTAATTTAATGAAGAGTAAAAGGCAAAGCTACTTGTTACATTACAGGACTGTTATGTAAGTAGACAATATTCTACAAGTAAATTTCCTCCTATGCTTACCCTGAAAATATTTTACTCTACCATTCACTCTTAACCATAATCCCAACCTCTCCTCTAATAATTGTATCCCTAATCCTACCCCAACCTTAATCATAATCTTAATTCACATAACCCTGAAACCCTAAACCCAGATCCTATCCCCTAAACCATAAACTTAACCATTTCCACTGTACCTTAAACTAAGGTATTGCAGCTCTAAATGAAAGGTACAATAATTATTCTAGTATCATGCCAAGTAACCACTATACCACTATTGACTTTGAATACAGAATACTATAAATTGCTTGTTTGTTTGTTTGTTTGTTTGTTTACCAAAGCTGATCCACAAGAGACATACACTGGGGTCCACACAAAAAAAAACATATGCAGGTTTTCACATGTCATACAACTTACAAGAAGGTCAAGATCAAAGCAACATAGAACAGAGTATAGTAAATAAAGCATGTCAAAATTAGTATACATCACTTTAGCTCAATATATTAAATTTGTTTGTCCCCTCCTTCACAAGACATTCAGGTTGTATATTCCCTTACAATTGAACATTACACGCTGAACATCAACCGCAAAATGTTCCTCTCGCTTGTTAGAATTGACAGGAAGCTCCCTCAGGTGGTTGCATGTTTAATGCGCACATGTACATATACTCATATTCACACGCTAACTCAATACGCACGCACAGGTATGGGATCCCATCAACTATTCATGATAAATTACCGTGTGTATAATGTCTGACACTTCATAAGTACGACAACACGGTTCATTTTTCAACATTAGTAACGTTGAAAGAGTAAAGGGTATAATAAAGCTTGACATGTAAATTGCCAATAGGGATAGGGACATTCCTGGTTAAGTGTAAAAAGTAAAGATGATACTTCATTTCATTTCAATGCATCCATTATATTAGGTAGTATTACAGAGGTGCATATAATGTGTCCACTACCAGAAGTTCTCAGGCTTCCATGGTTCATAAAAAAATAATTTAAAAAAAAGATCAAATCAAATCAAAAATGTAAAAAAAAATATTTGCAAAATAACCCCTCATTGACCTGTGACCTCACACAATGCAAGTTGCATTCAAAAAGTGTGACAATTGTGACAATTTCCTAAAATCAACATTTCACCAAAGATGCATAAAATCAGCCCAAAGGATTTTTGAAATAGATTGTCCACTCTAACTTTTCATACAGAATTCACCAAGACTTGCAACTTGACTATCCAAATCACTTGGATGAATTTAAGGGTAGATAGGACCAGTGCAATAATAATGAATCATTAAAAACACAAGGCAAAATGTTTGGTCTAAATCCTACCAAAGTTGCTCATCACATTTTGATTCATAAACAGGTCTTATAATACATCATAAGAAAATAATCTGCTTTGTCTTAGCACAAGATTATTAAAGATTAATGTTACAAGGTCATTGATTATTCATAAAATGAGAGATTATGTTGGTTTATTAATTATCTTTTATAAGTTTGATGAGTAAAAAAGGTAACCAAATATAATCATTGTGATAAAAACAAAATTATCATAATATGTGAGTAGTTAATAAGTAGAGCATGTTACATTTTACAAGTAATATTCAATTTTTTGTTGTTGTTGGAATCATTGCTGTTATTGTTGTTGTGTTTTCTAAGATATTCAGAGTAGAGATATTGCATGTATTGTAATCCTTTATTAATATGCACTTTTACAATATATATATGCATTTGGATTTCATCCAAATTCATTTCATAGCCTTCAATACGGGCTTCAATAATCAATAATGAACAATTCCAGTATAAAATCCACAATTTGTTAAGGACACTTTGAATATTATTAAAAAAACAATGTCACAACATATTAATCACAATATTAATAATTGCGATATGACATACATTGAATGTGGCAAGTTCATGTGACAATTTTGTCTGATGAAAGTCTGTAAGTTAGCAAGCCTCTAACATGGCTTGGTACATGTACCAACTGACCAGATGGACAGCAAACCTTATCATAGAGACCATTTAAACAACGCTGCAGGGGATGTACTAATAAAGTAAGACAATGACCCTAAGATGTGATTATTAAATTAATCATTTTAGAAAAAGGGGACAAGAAAATGGTTCATTGATCAATCAAATAGCATGAGAACTGCAACCATTATCATACTAGCGCCACTTGCATATTTTGTGTTTATTACATATGGCACCGATACAATTAGAGCTTATTATAATGTGATATCAAGTAAAGCACTGGTGCAATTTACAGGTATATTATCTGAACGTTTGCTTTTAGAAACAAGAAACAACAATCAAAATACACCATATATTTTTTGTTGCTATTTTTTTCAGCATACAAAACCAATCTAAAAACACTCTATTTCAAGCGTAAACATCGAAGAATTACTAAAATTGTAGCCTACATACAGGGTAGCTAAATGGCTTCACCAGTATAGTTTACTGTTCATCCTCCATCCATCCTCCAACGTGAAATGTCAATCATCTCCAAAAAAATTAGAGAAAGTTTAGAGATAAAAACATAGCCTTCCTCTTCACAGATAAACAAATTTCCTTCTTTTAACGTCACACTCACACCAAAAATAGCGAAGAAAATTGCAATTTGCTTTTGATATCAAAAAGTAAATACTAAAACTCCTCTCCTTACAACTTGACATTTTACTAATACAAATCTAATGATGTTATCATTAAACGCTTACATAAGTTAGCCATTAAGACCACCACAGCAAAATATGCAACCCTTGGTTGATTCTATTTTTGTTGTATTGACTGATGACACCGACGTCATAACGTCACATTGTGGCTTTGATACGTAGGATATAGGGCAATGAGGGCAATGTGACAAGAACATTTAAAGGAGACCCGACTTGAGTTAAAGGAAATCAAATGTCATCCACACTAAGAACCACGATGGCCTCATCCGAATGGCATAGTTCAATAACCTCAATTCAACAATCATAGTGCAAAATTTGACCGCAAGTTGCAGAGTATGAGTTTTGGTACCCACATTTTCAAAGTTCATTCAATGAATGTACAAATGTATTAGGGTTAAAGAACTGTGCCCCTGATAGATGAGCATGTTGTGGATCCTAGTGCCAGAAGAGAGTGCATGCTAATATGTCACTATGAAGTATAAATACAGACTGCTTGGGAGCGTATGGGCTTAGCGGTGAGCTGCCTACACGCTCACATCTAATCCCATACACATATGATTGCTATTACTGCCTGTGTTCATTGCTGCGCAGTTGAGCTTGTTCTGAATGAGATTAACTATAGCAGATCAAAGGAATTTGTGATGTTCAGAACAGTCAGTGTAGGCGAAGGTCTTTTTGTTATAACAAGTATCCTGAAATTTGAATTTGAGTCAAGACTGCACTTACAGGTGCACAATGATAATAATTTCTTATAAATTTCAAGACAATCATTATCCCTTAGCCTTACATTTACTCCCAAATATCAGTAATACTAAAATGCATTGAAATTGCACATACATGTGACTCACATTGATCCATCCTTGGCTTCAATCCATTCCTTTACTTATAACCCAATATTTCTATTTCACCACCCAAATCCAGCAGAGCAAGTTATACGATTAGTGAACTCTATGGGGGCAGTTTCCCTTGATTTAACACTGGGGTAACAGCCAAGATACGCAGAGTTCAATCTCAATACAGTGAACTCCATGACTCGACTCATTGGATCCTTTCCCATATCAATCCTGCTATATAAGTTCCCTTTAAACATCACAAACATTGTCAAGGGGTAGTAGTTACCATTATTTAACATTGTGAGCTAAAAGCCAAAAATATTGGTTGGACCCTTGCCCAAATTTAATAGACCTGTTAACTAGGGCTGGTGTTAAGAGAGTAATATTATATAATGTCAATATGATCCAGTACAGTAGCTGAACCCAAGAGTGCAATAATTAGTATATTATAACTGATGACTCAAGAAGACAAACGAGCTATCACAGGTAACACCCAATCTGAACCCACCTGGTTGTAATGTATATAGAGACAGGCTCAGATCAACTTAGTTTGTGCATGGTGAGATACTTAGCAGATCTTGAGACTAAGGCAAGGTATGTTCTACTTCACAGTAGCATTCAAGATGCAGTATGTGCTTGTGTGCAAAACTCAAGGTACTTATGATGAGTTCAGTTTAAAGCTAAAGCGATTATGCACAGCTTTAGTAGTGTGTTTCTAGTGAGAGCACATACCTGGACAGTCACATATCATCTCACCATTAGGTCAGCAGAGAAAAACAAACCTCTACATGACAACTCTCTCATTGTACAGTGGTTGTCTCTGGACCGGTAATCCAGCGACCGGGGTTCAATCCCTGCTGAGTCCTGATTTTTTCTCTTTCAAAATTTTCATATGTCAGTTTGCTCGAGTCCTAAACACGTCATTCAAATCACAATTTCTCGGGCTTGCATCATTTATTTCCAATCCTCGCATATATTAATTTGTGTCTCGCATTGTCTTATGCCCTGTTAGGTGAAGCATATAGGTCGCCTCCTTCATTATTTGCATTATTTCAAACGGACATGGCAACACAAAAACATTGCATTTTTCTTTGCCATATTTTTTAACAAAACATAGAGCCTAATTGTTTGCTAGTAAGAGCTTTCATTATATTTCACAATTATTGATATCTCTTTATATAATGGCATTACATACTATGCCATTTTCACACCTGCAATAAATGCATAATTTGCCAGATGTAGAAGGCCTTTACAGCAATTTTAAGTTCCTATTTTAGGAGATTTCACCTACTCCTACTATCATATGCATGATTTGTGTCCAGTCATACATGCACATTCAGGTGTGAATTTATCAATATGGAAAATTGACTTTAACTGAAGCATTCCAGAGTCTCTTGAAACTTGATTCCCCTGAAAGAGATTCCACCTATTTCCTTATAAATTAGCTCTAGCAACACACATTCATTTACAGAGTGATTACTGGAAAAAAATCACCTGCTTTACTTACAGCCAGTTCAGTATAAACATAATCCTATTTCTTATCTCTGAGCAGAGGTTCTTCAGGTTGCGGCATCATATATTAAAGATAGTTTTACATGTCAAAACCAGGCAAAATGTTACATTTGCAAGTAATTGATTTAGTTACATTGATAATGACAAATAATAACATCAACGTTTTATCACAACACTAAATATCATATCAGTAGGTAACAATTAACTTGAAATGTCAACATAACAAAGGTCCCTTGTCACTCATTTGTATGCGGTAATTTCATATCAGCTATAACTCAATTATTTTGTAATTATCTATTATAAAGACCCTGGTAATGATCAGATAAAATTCGGTTATCACCACAATGTGAGCCCTTTAGGACAAATTACCCGCACATCAGTCATGCCTACATTTATCTTAAAAGCGTCTGTATTATCATGACTACTTGAGACAACATAAAACAGAACCCAAGCACTGTTTAACATTAAAATAAACAGATCAATTCACTTGCTAAATATATCACTAACCACAGTCAAAATTTACGACAATCCAGAGGCGATAGCCAGGCAAAGCATAACAGAACAGAGCAGAAAAGTTTGCAGGATCAGAATACGTACAAGGATCTAAAACCTTCTCATCTGCCAGGCACAGTTCTTCAATCCTGATACACTTGTACAATCATAGAATGACCTTTCCATGTATTGGGTACAAAAACTCCTACTCCATAACTTGAGATCAAATGTTATGCTATGATTATTGAATGAGGGTTATTGAACTTTGCAATCAGGGATGAGCGCATTTTGGTTCATAGCAAGTGCTTGGACAGTCATGCTCTACGTAGCCTGTTTTGCATCAAGGACTCCCTTGCAACAGTACTCGAAAGGGCAGCCACTCCCTTACTTTCCTTGGCGCTGCAAAAATCGGTCAGGTAATCATGTCAGAGCACACAAAAAATGCACTTTTCAAAGTGAAGTGTTTGTTTTCTTTGTTTTATATTCAGCATGCAAGTTAAGAGGTGGGTTGAGATGAAATTCTAGTTTTGGTTTGTGTAGTAATGAATATTAAAATTGTATGATTTGACGAAGTTTAGTTTACTTATTTCTATTCTTAGGACATCTTGATCACTTCAAAATGACACTTAAAATGTCATGATAAGTTCAAAGGCACAATATGAAAAGTGAAAGTATGTGATATGTGCTTTTGATTGAAGTCATGAGGAGAGAGTGAAAGCTTGTACACATAATTAGCTTGATTCAAATGCTAACATGCTTAAGTCAAGAGCCAAAGTAATTTCCATTGAACAAACTTTCAAAAAGGACAACATATAATAATGCTACAGGCCTATTTACATTTGTTCCAAAACAATCAAAACTATATGCGATTATTAAAGAACCAACTACTTTTGATAACTACATATACATTTGCTATCTCCAAGTAAACCGAATGCATAATTTGTTTTTTGTCCTCTTTCGCTTCAATATTAATAAAACCCTCTGCCATGCATATGAGCTCTATTCTTCTAGAGAATCCTATTCCCAATTTGCCTCATTATGCACACTGGGTAGGTAACCCAACCTACACTTCCTTCCATCCTTCATTTCACAAAGTCCAGGCTTACTCCCATAAAGCACTCAGACTTCACACCATCATAAAATGAGCTTACAGGTCTCCTAATAAAAATTGCTCCAATTTCCGCCAGGATTTTTGCTGCTTTCTTTTTGTCTTGTATCTAAGTCGCACTATTTCCTGCCTTTGATTGCCAATTCATCAGGTTAGTTACAACTTCAATTGTACCTATTCTTTTATTATGCTTACAAAACTTGCAAGAATGTTTTAAAGAGATGTTGCATTTTTTGTAATGCATTCACTTGGTAAAACCAGTTTTATGCACTTTCAGAGCAGATACAGAACTGGCAAATATTATTTTCATTCAAATGATTTATTTTCCTCCTGTAGATGAGGCCAAATCAAAAGATAAGTTTCTACAGAAAGGATTCCAGCTAAATCATGAACTTACTAGCTTTAAAGAACCATACTGGCAATATAACATATCTTTTTCATCCAATACTAAATTCAAATAACCCAAACTCTAGCCATAACCATATATGTGATGCGATCAAGCAAAATCACTCGGAACTCGGAAATATTATATTTTCAGTTTCTTGTAGGATAGTAAAAAGCATTTGCAAAGCTGCATTGTGCAGAAAATCCCATTGAAATTGAACAAACAGTTCCAAAGATATGAGCAATTAAAGAGTTTCCAAAACAAGAGGAAACAAAAGGAAATATTGCCTTTGTTTGGCTATATCTCAAAATCAATATTTCCGAGTTCCGACTGATTTTGCTTGATCGTATCACATATGCGAAATATTTATATTTATATGTTTTTGCAACTTGGTGTTAATGTTTCATCTTCAAATGTTGTTGTTACTGTTGTCCTTGGTAAGTTTTTAGTGGGTTCGCCGTCAGACAAGTTTAGAATTATTGTCCTTGTTCTTATTCTTGCTTGGTTTGTTCTTGCCCTTGTTCATATTGTTGTCATCATTGTACTGTTTTTATCATCATTCTTGCTTCTACTTTCCGCCCTATCTTAAAATGAATAAAACTACTGAGCAATAATTCACACTTCTTGTAACTCAATCCATAGCTCCACTTATAAAAAACAATCAAAATGAAAAGCCATTTCTGTCCCAGTACCAGATATAGCGACAGACTTTTGCAGTAAAACAAGTGTAATGCCTGGGAACTCATGGGGCTCTCTGGCAGTGTGGCGCGCATCATTCACCCTAGCAACAGCCTGGTTCATATTGCCTACTAACAGGTACCTGCTTGGTGCTGATACGTACGGATGAGGAACATTTCATCTTGGGAGTGTAAAAATAGACAATAGCTGCCATATGTACTATTATAGCTCAAATGCCAAAGCTGCTATGCAAGATTAATGTAATTATATAGATTCACTATATGTTGTTTGAAATTGTACACATACACAAGGCAGCTATAACCTTTCTTCAAACACACTGGATGTTTAATGTGTACCAGGTGAAATCTGCTTACTCCATAAAGCAGATGCATGATGGATGGGATCATTAGCTCCCAGGGCCATACTATTGGCATCTATGTTGCATCCAGTTACACTCTTAGCCTGCAATGTGTCTCTTTTTTCCTTCAATCTTGTCAGTGTGTCAAGAAACATTACATCAAATTCATGTTTTTGTTTTTTACATTTTGTGTCAGTCTGTGTTGCAGATGTGTCTGAACATTCATGTTATCAGCAAATATGTCACACACAAACCACCTTATATGCATTTGTGTAATTCAATAAAAAGTGAGATATTGTCATCAGGAATTCTAAGTTGATCGTCAATAGCCAACTGATATCAAATTCAAATCTTTCCAATAGATTAATGCTGATTATCAATCATTAAATCTCTGCCCATCTTTAAATATAAAAAAAGGGTTGAGAAACAGAAAGCCTTAACTCACAGAGGAAACCTTTGTGAGTTAAGGCTTTCTGGTTCTCTACCCTTGATATGTAACCACAAAATTCAATGATTATGTTGGTGTGATTTAATATAGAGGATAATGTTAATGGGTGAAGTTTTCCATCCAAGTTCCAAACTCAGGAGCCATCTGGTAAGACACATTGTCAGCCTACAACACTAATTGCCTTAAGTCAATTTTTGTAATTTTGAGAACTAAGTACAAAATATGGTTCAAGCATGCATTTAAACATATTCATTCATCAATCCTTGGACAAGAACAAATGATAACGATACAAAAACAAATGATAATGATACAAATTAAAGGGAATAATTACGGTGATTGCGCAACTAATGCCTGCTTGAACTACATTTTGTACTTTGTTCTAAAAATTACAAAAAAAGACTTAGGCAATTAGCGTAGCAGGCTGACGACAGGCTTTGACCATTTACAAAAACATTAATACAGTGGCTACATCAAATTCATGTGGTACAGAATAACAATTAGGGCAGCAAAACCAATTAAATTTAGAATTACAAAATTATAATAAGACCAATTTAAACAATATTGTTGAAAAGCTTCCAAAGCTTTTAGTTTGATGTACACATTACCATGGTTCCCCGTGACTTGGCACTTCACTGAAAGTCCCACAGACTACTACAGACTATTCGCAAATAGCCAAAGTCAAGATGCACTGTATGCTGTGAAATCATGTATATTCATGAGGGCCAAATGTCAGCGTTGTATGCCTTGATCTGTCACACTTCATGGCATGATTGGCCTGCATTAACAGGTGAGGGTGGAACTTGACCTGTTGGTGAATGGTCTATAGAAAGCCCAAACTGACCAGGTATTGACTTTCTTTTGCACCTCACCTGATAATCAATACATCTGCAGAAAATACTCCACAAATTGGGAAAGGTATGATTTATATAGTGTGTGACTGCCTGTGTATGCACCATGCATACATAGATCATGAATATCTAATATTCTGAATTTTCAAATAGGCTGCCAGCTTGTAATGGCTCGTACTGGTTTCTAGTCAGTGGGAGATGAAAACTGATGGATCAAAGTCACAGAAACCAGCATCAGACTTGACAGTTGAATGCCAGAAGGTCGTAAGTACACTGCTATTACCAATGCAATTACATCCTTCTTGTATTCAATTGACACGTTGACATCAACACCTACCTTATGAGTATGAACGTTAGTCCGACTATGATGAGTGCCAAGACGTATGCCAACGCAAATACTAGGCCTACAATCTTGCGGTATGACCCGTTGGGGCCATTAGGCGGAGTTGTATTAAATGAGTTGTTTTGTGTGGTAGTCATATCAGTTGCTGGATCTGGTGCTGTGAGAAGAAATAAAAGAAAATTATAGAAAAGGTTAGACACTTATCTGGATGGATTAAGATGTACTGTCTGTGTGTCAACAATTAAATATACAATATTAAGTTGCTGCCATGAATCCTCATTATATTATGTTTAAAAGCATCTCATATCAGTATCACCTATTTTACATGCTGTACAATCCATATATTACAAATGAAATTGCATTGTATTTGAAATAAACATCTCAAAAAAAGTAACTAACCCCCCTTAAATAATGACCATTATACAAAAACAAGTGATTGTATTACAAATCTGTAAAATGCGTTGGAAGCAGAATTTATTTCTGCACATTTTGACACCTCATTTGTAGCAATTGACTAAATATTGACGTCACAGCGTACATTTAAATCAATGTAGCCCAAGATTTGAAAGTTGCAGTAAATTCTATTGATTTTGCATTCAGTGTAATGGAAGGAAATCTGTGTAATGATATCTGAGTGTTTTTGTATCGTAAAAATTTGTATGTAAGTGCAACTTTCAAATCTGGACCTCACTACATTAAATTGACCAGTGTTTTATTGTTTTCTGGGCTATCGTATCAAATGAGAGTGTTAAAATGCATGAAATAAATTCTGCTTCCAACGCATTTTACAGATTTGTAATACAACAGCCCCTTTTTGAATAATGGCCATTATTTAAGGGGGTTAGTTACTTTTTTTGAGATGTTTATATTCCTGTATAATTGGCATATTTTAAAGTCTACAATTGGTAGTTTATGTATTACATTGAATAAATCTCAATTAAGTATTTTGTAGTGTTTTATTTAAATTCAGCACTCCCCATTTCCATCTATACATTCATACTGAGAGCACACATCTACATGTAGTCGTATTTGTCTGGCTGCAATGTAAATTAAGGAACCTTAATATTATTACTTCACTATTGATATATATATCAAGTTACATATTCTACAAATCAATTCAGTATTCTGGCGACACAACAACATGCAGGTCACCCTTAAATCCAGCAAACAATTTAAATCATTAGGTATAGATTACAAGCGAACATAGATAAAGAAAATTGAATGATTCCTAATCTAGGGCAAGATGCATACCGTTACTATAATTTGTATGACTTAATAACATTAATTGTCTATATGAATCCCATGAGCTTGTTCATGTCCGCAATAAGACATTTACATTAAAAATAAGTCTCATCCAGGAAAACATTTGGCATACAGGTTTTCACTGACAAATCCAGGAATTCATCGCAACATGGATATGCGGAAATATCCATACCTTTCATTATTACCACATGAAGTTACATGAGTTATTTGTAATGCATACACAGATGACTTATTTTTTGTAGTAAATAGTACGGCCTACGCCCACATAAGGCCTCAGTACACTTCAAATTATTATTGATGACCAGCTTCTATTTAACCAGATTTCATGAATATAGGTCTGAAGGACTTCACAGAACATCTTTTTATAGACATTTGCAGTCCAGGACATAGTTTTGCATATGAAAATTGTGTATAGAGCTAGTAAATTCTTTCATGGAGGGGCATTTTAAGTTCACTCAAAGTTTATTAGGAAAATCCCTTGAATAAGCATCGCCACAAGTGTCCGAGTCTAGCCTACTTCTTCAGTTGTGTTTACTCAACTGCTCAAAAACCAATTTTGTATTAGAATCACTGAGTATTTTCTCACAATTTTGCTTCCTGGAAGTCTCATTCGCCATGCAACAAAATCCTCCTTTCTGCATAGGACTATCAGAATCACATCATACCAGATAATCAAATGTCTGGTATTCTTACATTAAAGTGATGTAACTCACCTCACAACATAATGTTCCTGTGTACATATATGCACATGTAGACAAGGATAATGTTTGTACTCCATCTACATTTTATCCAACTTATAGATGCATTTGGATCATCATAATACAGCTTTTAAAAGTAAATCCAATACTCATCACAAACCACCTTTTCCAATCAAATATACGCGGCTCACAAAGGACCGGAGGCTAAATACTGGAGACTAGTTATAACATGCACACATTACCACAGTAACAATTTGGAACACATCTATCAAAATTGACATAATGTCATTTTCATTTCATGAGCAAAATCAACAGACAACCGATAGCAATCCTAATCAAAGCCAGTTTTACAAAGAAAACCAGTGTCAGATAGTGACACTTTCACTTGTGATTTCATCATATTACATGTAATAATTATATGCAGCATATTTGGATAACTACTCTTGGTTCTGCTTGGTTCTGAAATCTTAAGGACGGGTGATATGTTCACCTGGTATACAAACAAGATATGTGCCATTAACTATTCACTTTGCACATTCAGGTCAACTTGTGGATACATATAGCAAAACTTGTCCAGAAAAAGGAGAAAAAAGATTTCAAATACAATTACCAGGGGTATAGCAAAATAATCTCAAGATTCACTAATGTTTCCCTCCATAAATGGTACCCAAATGATATGAATTGAGTATCTAATTCAACAGAAAGTTTATCAAAATGTTTAAGACATGATTTATCTGTTATTACATCGGAAATTTCTAAGATATGGATTAACCGGATAATATGAATATATTTGATCACTTGTACTTTATGTTATGAATATTCTGACAAGAAAGATAGGAATATAAAGACAGCGCCCTCGCGTGTTGATTCTGATTAGTTCCAACCAATAACAGACATTTGAAATCTATTCTGTCGTTCATTCTCCCAAAGGGCATGGCATATCCAGTAAGTCTCACCTCTACAAATTGACTAGACATGTGATGCCCCATACAAGACTATTACACTCTGATACAGGCTATCATCTGTAAGTCTGTATCATTTCATCCGACACATGACTGTACACATGCCATAAAAGTTTGCACAGAGTAGCCTTGAATTAACTCGACCACCTGAAACTTTAACACTTCACATCCTCATTGACTGTCTGCCTGCCCCAAATTGACTCCTTTACATAATTCGACCAAATCAACTGACAGAGCCATTTTCTAGTGAAGTGATTGTGCACATTTTACATGAAGCTGCCTTTGAAATTTTATTTTTGCCCGCCTTTCAGCAACAATACTTAATTTGATCAGATCGCAAATTCTGCGGATTTTTATCAAAACTTATTAAACTGACTATAAATCCCAAGATGCATGACTTACAACACATTTCATTCACACCAATAACCAGAAAGTGACACATATTTCCACCATATGATTTCTAATTTTAGTATCCGATGGCTGTATGCCATAAATGCGACTACATAATAATGACCTGGAACTGGACACATGACCTGGTTTTCAAATCCTACGGCAATTCCAAATGGTAGATTTCCTACTCGATTAATTCTGCCACTTTCTCTTCATCATGTATAATTCCACATGTTCCAAATACAGCTGTACAGCTTCAACAATCAACTATTAGCTCCAACATAGCGATGGTATTGCATCAATTTCTTGTAACTTTCTCCTGTCAATTTGTATATATCATACCCCTACTCCATTCATGATACAGGGATTTCTAGTTATTTCCGTTATCATCTTGATATCATCTATGTATGTTACTTTCAGACTCTCTCTTCCTCCTTTAAGATGACTTTCAAGTTATGTGTTTGCGATGATTGAGTACATTGAATTGCAACTTCTGGTGGTCTCTGCTTCTTCTAAATATTGTCTCCATGAGTGAACCTTCTGCCAGTTACAAGTGAATGTTATAATTCAGTAAGATAAGCTTCAGTACTGACCTATATGAGACAGTCAATCTGAAATGAGCCAAACATTTCTGAAATCCAGTGATCCACAAGAAATATGCCAGTTCTTTAAGCTGCAAACATTTCAAGAAACACATTCATGATTTTCATACATGACACTTCTGATTGCTGACTTCAATATAACATTCAGCTTGACAAACAAACATAAAAACAAACAAAGTCAATCAACAGCATCATTATTTGTGATGTTGTCTCTTTATGTACCACCCATCATCAGACTTCCAATATTTCATGTACCTCGACATGGCTTCCTCTCCTATGTATTTACACATGATCCAGTCTGGGATGATAAGCCCAAGTGATTACAGATATATTCAGATTGATCCTAACATTTCACCTTAGACATTTAACATTGGTAGATTATTACTACGCATACAAATTTAATGTCTATCTGTCTTGAAACTGTCCAGAAACTGTCCATAAAGGTAGCTTTAATTACTGCAATTATTTGTGCAAGGACAGTATTGCTTTCAAAGCCAAGTTTCTAGTTGCGGATCTGTTACGTCAGCATTGGCAAGGAAATTGTACTCACTTGAACAAAAATTAGTAATTAATTATAACCACTGGGTGTCAAGACCAAATGGAAATATTACTGTTTCAGTTTTACCTGCATACTATATAAAACAGAAATATTCTCATACAAAATCAGATTTGTCAATACTCTTAAAACCACTTTAAAGAATTTTGAAGACTAACTTCTTAACACAAATCTACACATCCTGGAATAATATTTAACCATTCGCAACATTTTTTTTCTGTATATTTAAACAATCTTGCATTGTGGAATGAAATTGGTAACATAAATTACAAGACCTAATCTCATGATCTTGTTTTCCTCTAAGGAAGAAATTCTAACAACTAAATCCTCTGTGCAACATTTGGTTAAAATTTGCAAGCACCCCACTAAATTTCATTCTTCATCCTGCTGGTCCAGTTTATTACAGTTCATGTTCTGGATGTTTCAATAGAAATATCCTGGCCCTCGTTGATTGGTGGTGACTTATATAGGACATAAGCAGCTACATGTTCCCCTATGACCACACATGGCTTCCCCTTGTTCAAATATCAAGTATCTACTCTACAGGATTTCTTAAGTAGAATTTATTAAGTTAATTTTAAATATATCTTACAGAAAACATACATATCTTTAGTTAGACAGTGATTGCAATGTAATATGTAAAACAGTGTCAACGTTTTACAACAGGTGTTTTCTTGTTTTAGATGAGTTAGCTTAAAACAGACCTACTTCAACATACACAGGATTTATTTGACATCCAGGGTACCCTCATCTCAGTGCTACATTTGAAGTTCATGTCAAATATACTGAAAATGAAGGAAATTCTTTAAAGTATTGCTTGCAAACGACAATCAATACAGAGAGTGTGCTCAAGATGCTCACATTTTCCTTAATTTATTCACCCTATTTTGCTGATGTGTTTCCCACAAATTTACCATTTAATATATCTACAGGGCACCTGTCAAGACAGGTGTGTCAAATAAGAACTACATGAAAACTTCTTGTATTCGAGCAACTTCTAAATTCCACATAAATACAATTTTATTTTATTTTCTTTTTTTCTTTTCTTTCTTTTTTAGAAAATACACTCTTTCTGATTTTAGGCTTACACTGGTTGTTTAATATATCTAACAAAACAATGTTTAGAACTGTTTTCAATTGCTGTAAGCAAATCAAATTACAGAACACCATTGGCAAACCAAGATACCACAAAACGATAAAGCTTCCTAAATTCTTGAACTGAATGCTATTTTTACCTAGATACAAGAACAAGCTTATGTCCCACTTTCCCCACATAAAACTAGCCCACACTACTATCAGTCTTTCACATGCTCGTCAAGTGCTATATATATTTGTGTCTTGGTATTTTTCCTGTTTTGAAGTACTTGGCACCTATACTGGTAATATTTTGCTTGCCTGGTTTCCTCAAGTCAGGTTTTAATGTTTTCCTGCCATAAAAATGTTGCCCCCTTTCCTCGTGAGTGATTTTGGATATGAGGCAATTCCTGTACAAACATGTGTAACTAACGACATCCATGTTACCAGGCATAAAGTACTAGACTATCCTACAACATCGTGAAAGATGTATCAGAATTCAAACCTGGCAAATTCATGGGGTTACATTCTGTTCTGTTATATAACTGGATCAGAATAAGATGAGCAAAATGTTCGAACAAAATAGTGCTACAAGGCATCGGTACTGCTACATGTAGTTTGAACTGACACAAATATTTTTGGTTTACATAAGCGTGTCTGTTGCTATAAGCCAACTTTTATTAATATTACGCATATGAAAACTCAATAAAATCAACTTGCCAATTCAACTTTCCTACTTTCAACCTATCTCTTCCATGCTTATACAGTATATGTCCTAACCAAGTCCTATTCCCAAATATGTTGGATATTAAAACCAAAGTAGGATGCGTCACAACTTGCAAGAAAGCTAATTTACAAAAACTCCTGTGAGGCTATCTATAACTGCCTTTGAGCAGATATTTGTTAAGTTTCATAATTGTTTTCCTGTAGTCTGTTACATCCAAGCTTAAGACACTCTGTCTTCAAACTGACATACATGCACCCTAACACCCCGACGCACAATTGTGGTGGGCAAGTTTGCTATCGGGCAGGTAACATTTCAGGAGTAATCCACCAAACTGTCCAGCACACTTATTTTGCAGTTGGATCAGTAACTGGTTGAAACTGATAAACATGTACCACCTTATAATGCATGTGTGCTTGCAATGTGACTCAATACACATGATGCAGCACTGCAATATTTAAATAATCTGACATCACAGACTTATACCAGGGGTGTAATTCAAAGCTTGTAAAATATCCTGAAAGTAGAAGAAACCCCTGAAAAACTGTGTGCAATTGGGCTAAAATACCCCCAAAACGGACTGAAAATCAATACAATTGCACATATTTGGCCACAAAAATCCTGAAATTTGGGAAAATTTCTGAAGAATCACACTCCTGTTACACAGATTAAAACCAATATACCTACAATTTTGAATTGCATTATAACTTACACTCACCATTTTATCTGCTAAAAGGAGACATCGTCACACAGTGATTTATTTCTCACAGGTACAGTGATTGTCAGATAATGTGTTAACCTATGAGAACTACCTGCCGATTGGCCAAAATGAATATTGTGTCCAATTTTGAACCAATCTAGGAGGGTATTAATAAGATCATCTGCAAATGCAAGCTTGACCATTTCAAGTTATCAACCAATCAGAAATGCTGTTAGATGACCGGTAGTGTCCAGGGGGTTAAATTGAAAGGTGTTTCCCCTGCACATTCAAGCCTATTGCACACCTAATTCTCTTATATATCTACTATTTATTTACTTCTAAAACTCCATATGTTTAATTTTTCTCTCCAATGAATCACCCAATTGAGATGGAATGAAAAGTGCTATTTACAGCAATCTGAAGGAACCGTATGTGCCAAACAGCAGTGCCAATGTGTTAGCCTCTCAATACTAGTTTCTCATAGCGATTTATGCACGGGTGCAGCTGTAATCCAAAACCACTACCGATGACTGATGAACGTCACTGCTAATCATAATATTTTGAAGTCAATTAATGGTTGAGTGTGATAAATGTAATGTTTACATATATGAACGGTTCAGCTACTTTTATCATAATAAAAAACATGATTTATCAGTATGAATTTTATATCGATCTTTACTAAAATATATACCTATAATGCACTGCACAGTAAATCGTAGCAACCATAAATTTTGAATTTTATTCTCAGAGGGCCTTACATAATCCTGTATCTTCCAAGTCAATCTCAGCACCATAGTAACTTCCTCCACACGACTGTAATTTGACGAGTCCAGCAAGTGTGCGGTAGGAGGGAGTTCTAAAAACGGCTCATAATCAAGGAGACGTATATATCGCAGGCAGGCTTGCATTTAGGTTTTTGATCGTGGCTAGCTACAGGGGATGTATCAGTCACACCACATTTCTGGTTTAACACCCCAAATAAAAAAGTCCAAGTCCTTTGCCAGACTGCCAAGTCACTCTTATTTTTTTCCCGATCATTTTTTATTTTTTAATGATTTCTATATGAGGTTATGTTTCTTTGGCTTAAAAATAGACATACTTAGTGAAAGCTAGTATGTTAAGTGATATTTTTGCCTTTTACATATGAAATTTGAGGTACATGATATCATACAAAGCTTATAGGTCAATATAAATCATACCAAGTCCTAGATTATTTTTCAATAAATCTTCAAAGATAAGATGTGTAGATGTTTTTTTTTTTTTTTTGGGAGCCCATCTTGTAGTCAAAAGTTGTTATCACAAGCAGTTCATTTTAAGGCTACATTAAAGACAAGGATAGTATCAAAAGTACAGCATTAAAGGATACATAATGCAAGGCAATCAAATTCATAATACACAATCATTTTTGACAAATTGCTGAACATTGTCTGTTTTGTTTTAATTTCTATTAAAATTATTTATCCTGATAAATCTAATACAATTTAAAACCTTATAATGAAACGTAGTATGTGTTTTTATAATTCATTTATTTATTTATTTTAACCTGATAATGTTAATGACACTATATGCAATCTAATATTTCCAAGTAACATAGCATTTTAATCTTTAGCATTCACTCTGCATGATCCATCATTGTGTCTTTCCACCATAGATAAGTGATAAACCTTAGCCAAGGTGACTTTGGCATTGTGTTACAGTATGTGCCATGCACTCGTTCTGTCACTTTCTCTTTGTTTGTTCCATACCAACTTCTATAAATGTTTCAAATACAATTCTACAGTTTCAGGCCTTAATAAATACAGATTGATTAGTTTTTTATTATTTAAGGAGATGCTACAACTGCTGATTTCTTGGTAACTACCGATTCAATTTTGATTTAGTTTTCAGTAAAGGCAATCTTCCCAATGTACAATTTAATTATGAATTATTATAAAAGTCAAAATTGATTTTGGTTGACACTTGCCTCATTTTATTTGATTGCATAATATACTCTCCGATTATAAGCAGTAAAAGTCACATTATAATGATAAATTACTCATAAAATCAGTTACAAAATTGCTTTCTGTAACATTAATCACCTTATAGATAAATCAAATGTAGATCAATAGATTATAATACCAAACCAGGCTACATCAATATGCTTTGTCTAACCACTCGACAAACACTAACATCTTGATTATACAATTTCCAACCTAATTAAGCTATAACAATATCTCATTTGTCATGAAAAGCAGAGATATATTTCCTCTGTAAAAATACATGAGCCACCCACTCAAGTTAGGATTACATAATTTTTTTTAAACTCTTGCATAACCTTACCGTTTGTTTGAGTTCACTCAGTTGAGGTATATGAGCATAATGATAGAGTTATAATGGAGATTGTACAACCCAACTTAACTATCTTTCAGCAGAACCCGGAGAAACAATAACTAATTCATGGTTCATTGCCTTAGAAGTAGCAATTAGTCACTAACCAATTAGACAGCTTGTTACGTTTTGTGCCTTAAAGTACACTCTATTTCATTGGTCAAAAACCAAATGCTCACCACTTCTAGTTGATCCATATACCAGGCATCAAAATTATCTGCTAAATACCAGAACAACAAGTGACAAAATCTGTCATAGGAAATTTAACACTTTCTGTGTCTCTGATGAGTTTACATTTAGCCAAGTACTAAGTAGGTCTTACCAGAATCTACAATCTTTTAGTAATTTTTTTTTGTGCGTTTGCCATCGGATGAGTTTGGAACTGTCAAGCTTTCATCAGGAGTAGCTCTGGCTTCTTCAGGACAAAGTAACTAAGAATGAGACATGTAAGGTGCCCCTTACCTACTGATGGCTCTGAAAAGAGCTGTTCACTGATGGCTGCCCAAGCAGACCTCACCTATCTGCTATTGTAAAAGTTTTGATGGCTCTGAAAGTGAACAGCTCTTTTCACAGCCATCAGTAGGCAAATCTCATTCTTAGGTACTTTGTCAAGAAAGTAAGTGACTCAATCATGCAAACTGATACACAAAGTTTGGTTCAAAGTATCCACATCTGATCTTATCAAAAGGTTTATTTGATTCACCTCAAAATGGATGCTCTGCAAACAGTATCCTCATTTTACATTATCTAATCTGCTCACGTACAAACTTTGTTGCCGGCTTATGTTGTGTCTGCTGACATCATCCAGAAATCTTCCAGTTTCTTCTCATCTTCTGGATAGAAACAAAAAACAAACAAATACACCACACTTTTGATACTTACAGAGGTAGTTGACGGTAAAGTAGACAGGTTCTGAGGGATTACCAGTGAGAACCCCCCGGCTGGGATATGAGCTTTGTGTAGCAGCTTGTACAGTTACTCCATATTGAACACCTTGTCGTAACTTTTCCAATACTCTCTGGTATTGGTCTGGTTCTACTGCTTGCATCGTACTATTGTCCCTGTCCTGATCTAGCCAATATGTCACTGTATAACTCTCTATCCCCTGGTAGTACACTGCCGGCTCTTTCCATGAGACTTCAACAGAGTTTGGCCCGACTGTTTTAACACTGACGTTTAAGTGGCTGGCTTGGCGCTGTAGAGAGAGAGAAGAGAACGAAAGGAAATGGCGCAGTTAAGATCTGGGTAGTGAAAGAAACAGGTGAAATGTCACATAGTGGGTATTCTTAAGAACATTTGAGTAATTACGCTTCTGTTAAGTAGGCAGTGTGGGGTGGTGAGATTATTAAGATGTAAACACTTGACTCAAAGGTTCACAAATATCTAAGAATGACAACTGCTGCTTGTGATGCTATATCTCCCTATAAAAACATCTATACTACTTACTCCCTCTGTGCAGTACTATTTTTCACTGTATATACTAGCAATGTGCAAGCACCTGTAAACTTCTCCTAAGCTTAGCTTTCTTACATCACAAACCTACATTGAGTCATATCTATAATATCATTACGATACACCAAATAGGTGTTAGCACAACGTAAGTACATCTGTTGCGTTCACTTCCAAAGGAACCTCAAAATTATGCAACCGCTATAAAATGTAGATATCACACTTGCACGATGACTATGCAACATCCTTAGAGAAAATTATACCGAATATAAAATCAGGTAGATTTATGTACAGATATTATTTAAATTATGAATCAAGTAGCTCAAGCTAGCTGAGAGAAAGTCAGACATACATCACAGAGTACAGACAAGTGCAAAGATGTCAAAATGAGTTTGGGTCCATTGTGCGAAACAATAGTTAGTCCTGATCCCAAAACATAAATCCTTCATAAAATCCAGGTACTACAAACTGAGTCCTGGCCCTGTAACAGAGACAAGTTGTCCAACTAGTGCCTTACTGCAAGTATGGCTTCCAGGATTTGATATAATTTGAGAGTACAGAGACAAGTTGACCAACCACTAGTGTGTGACTGTTTAGCATAGCAGTCAGGATTTGACTTTCATTGCCTTCAGCTGGTCCATTGGTTGGTCCATCTCATCTAAGGAAGACTATAGCACCCTTGTTTCCCCTATTATTACCCCTGACCTACATCAATAGCACTCCAACAAGTTTTTATTACTTCTGTACCAATTACAGTCATTTTTGGTTGGGGACTTAGAGCATGATCTCCAATGACCCATATCAGTATTTGCCAACATAGCCTTTATCTTAGAGAACATTGGTTCATATTTATCAATGAAACACACAAAATATTTCCAGTAAAATTTAAATTATGCATAACACACTATAAATATTGTTCACACATTAATGTCAGTTTAACAAAACATCATGACAAATATTCTCCAAACCTCTCATGTTCATCAGTCAACAGAGTGTTAAATCCACTGTATAATCCACTGGTCGCATCTCACATCCTAGGCATTAACCACATCCATAGGTCAACCAATTTAGACAACCTCACTGTCCAGTTCTAAACTGAGAGGTTGGAAATTGGTTGACTCTTTAGAAAAAGATAATTGACATATTTTCGTCTTGTGATAGGGGTATCATCTAGGATTAAAGTCTCAATGTAACCTCATTGACTCTGACCAAGATGTCTGTTAAGTTTAACTAATTAACACAAATTTCCCTTCATTTCCTCGAGTTGATCAATTGATTATGACATATGAAAATAAGAATTTAAGGAAAAACTGAATACTTTCAAGGTTTGACTCTTGCTGTAACGAGGACCATAGACAGGGTGGGTTGTCAAAAGAATTAATTCTGATGGTAACAATGTTCAAGAAAGTTAATATAGCCACCGTGGAAGGAAGATATACAGAAGTTATGGATCTTTCTACTGTGAACAAATATTGTACAGTATGATTGTTTTATTGAACAAACGGCTTACATGCTTTTGATGCAAAGCCAATTGTCCCTGATTAACACAATATTCTGCACCTGAATTTAAAATGTGAAATTCAAGTTCACCAGAAGACTACATACATCAGGTTACCCCAAATACCAGAACTATTGTGAAAATTGATGCATAGACTATAAGCAATTATCTTCCCTGTCCCCCAAATTAATGAGATTTTGTAAAATAATTAAAGTGTTTCCAGGGATATGGTGTTTCATAACATAACCCAGAAACACTGATGAACATATCCTGGCAGATTACCATAAAGTTCCTAGACTTTGCATCACACTCAAATGATGAGCCTGCTGCTGATATGAGAAGGAGCTATTACCTATTACCTAGAACACATCTACAAATAACTGAGATCAATATATCCTAAAGCCCACTTGGCTTCCTTGAGGTAGCAACATCAGTACTCTGTCGCAGTTACTTTGCACACACACACATACATTATACGCACATGGTGTTTCTCTCAACTTGAGACAAGACACACTATTGATGTCAGACTATCTTGTTTCTAGACTTCCCACCACCCTCACATGATGAGCATACTGACCCTGGGGCTGTTGACGATATGAAACATGAAGGGAAAATAATAATTAAATTTGACACAAAATGTAACAATCGGCGATCCTAACCATGCCAGAGGTCTTAGACTGGACTGCGCAAATGGTTTGACGTGGCCAAAGTGTCTAATGGAATGAGGCTTCCAGGAAGCGGTAATTAACTATGTTTGGTTTTAAAATGTGTTGTAGAAAGTGGTGAATATTCTATAACCAAATTTGGAGGAAAAAAATATTAACATGAGTTGAGCAAATTCTCTCCTTAAAATATTTTAAGAGCTTTGGTAGTAAAGCTGGTCTTTTTTCACCTTTCAAATGTAATTAATCCATGTCTTTCTATTTTTTATATTTAAATGTGTATTTTTTAATAATGTTGATGAGCAAAATATAAAGTGGATGTCAATTACACATAACTGTCCACTGAGATAGCATATACAAAACAATTCAATTACTCAAAAAGTGAAAAATATTCACATTTCAGCCACTGATGCAGTATTGAAGCTTGAAACCTTCTGGTAACACACATGATTGACAAATTGACATAATGTTGATTTGACAAATTCATAGCGACTGCACTTTCACATCTGGGATACCTTAAGACATATTTCTTCTCAACATACTAAAAGAGAACGTTGTAAAGAGAAAAGTATGGCAGCCGGGCAGCTCTTACTTCTGCAGAGATCACATCATAGCAGTCCAGATGACCTCTGTCATGGATTTCCACATGAAATCTCAGAGGGACACACAACTTGTTATCCTAACGGAATGACGTCTATCATGCACTGAAACGCAGGTTTCCTGTTTTGTTCTGCCTGGCTAAACTTGCTTGAGCCTCATGCTGTAAGCTTAATTAGGATTACATCATTAAGAAGATTAATTAGGCTAATTAGTCATTCCAATGGGTTTCATTCATTAAATACGTTTTGTTAAGATGTGGAAAATGACAATTAGTATTGGTTTTGATGATTACGAAAGTTAACCAAAAAATTACTTGCGCCTTCCTCCCTTTAATAAAGATCTTACATCGTACTGTACCACTTCACAATCCTTACTCTATGTAGTGATTGTTGTAGCACAAAATGCTGCTCATCATAAGCACAGCTGATATTTTAAATCCTCACCAGACTTTAAGGGGGTACTACACCCCTCGATAAATTTGTGACTATTTTTGCCAATTACTACACAAGCGGTTCGTTATTTATGATAAGAAATAAGGTACCGCTACGATGTACCTCATTTCCTATCATATATACTGAACCGCTTGTCTTGAGTCACTGAAATTTCAGTGTAGTAATTGGATTCCTTGCCCCAATAATATAAATAACTTTTGTTACCAATGTTTTATTATTTTTTGAGAAAAATGCAAAAATAGTCACAAATTTACCATTTAGTTATTTCTTTCTTCTCATTTATTACTTTCAGCAGAACTTTCTTTTTAAGTCAAAATTAATGTTCTTTCTATATAAACCATGACCCTTTTTTCAAGATGTTACTTAGGCCTACAAATTACCTTTTCTTTCTAATACTTGGAGACATCTAATGATTTGCTATGTAAGGCTTGCCCTTGAAATGTTTGTCAGATTTTATCAATCAATGATTCGCTTCAAGACACACGCTCTTACATATTACACATAGCTAGCTAAACAGGTTTTCCACTTTCTGCTTTCAACATCAAGTAGATAAACCTGTAACATATTTATGAAAATACAATCGATATATTCATGAAAGCCCATATTAAATGTACGAGCATGTTCCCTCATTTTAATGTGTCTTGCAATAAAAGAAACATAACCATCTATTCTCTCAGCAAAACAAAGCACAAGTTTGATATCGTCTCCATTTTTCAACAGCCAAGTCAAACACAATTTTGAAACCATTTTTTCATAATGTCATTCGCAACAAAATATATGTCAAGAATAGACTACATACATATTTTATCTCTCCACATCCTGTCACATTCCACCCACTGTTGACAGCCTAAATGAGCTATTCCAGTTGAAATCCATACACCTGACATGGGTGACCCCATTTCAAATCTATACACCCTGTGTGGGAGATTAAGGTTGTGTCTTCTATAGGGGGGTGTATGGATTTCAATTTAAATAGCCCAACATAAAGCTGAAATTCTGACTGATGTACGTGTTATGATTAACGGGTTTTGATGTTACAGGTATTAAAATTGGATTTGAAAAAGCTTCTCTTTGATGTATACTATATCTGAATGGCTAGCCACACTTATGTTTTACTAACCTAATATTAAACATCCGATTTTGATCCTTACCAAGATATTTCATATCTTAGAGACATCATATTACATCAAGAACCTTTTCCTATATAAAATTATGTATCCCTATCCAATATTTACACCCACATCCACAACATCATAAATATTGTGAAACCTTGAAAATAATGATTAATGAAATAGTTGTCTTATAAGGAGATGAACAAAATAGGACAAGAAACTAAGAATTGAAGGGCCTCATCAATAGCCCAGACACATAGTCTATTATCTACCTTTTAATGTCTTTCTTATACTTATAGACATCCTACTACGATGTAAGGCCAAGTAAAAAATAAAACATGTTTCACGTCCGGGTTTTCGAAAAAAAGGAGGAGGAGGGGCTTTTTATTTTCTATTTTTCATCGCAAAATTGGTGTAAATACCCATAATTAGAGCTGTTTTAGCGTATACAATAATGCCTGGAAAAAGAAGGAGGCCCTTTTTTATTTGTTGTTCTGAGAGTTACACCCCCTCCAATGATCACAAAACCTTCCTAAAATGTTTCTTGTATCTCAACAAGGCTATAGAAAGCATTCCAACTTCCTAGACATATTTTTTTAAAATTTATAACTGAATTTCAAAAAATAAAAATATATTTGATGAAACCTCAAAAAAGGAAGCGGCAGGCGACGTGAAACATGTTTATTTTTTATTTTGCCTAATATAATATCAAAACACCTGGCTCCAAGCACCTTTTCACCTCAAAAATATATTCCCTAATTTCTGACTCTCAAAATAGACAAAAATCCACAGGATAGCAAAAATGTATGCACAAGACATGTATCTATTATATTTTGACCTTCAACATTATGATATGAAGCTTTTTTAGTTGCCGTAAGTAATATTGAACTTGGAATACACACATGCAGTGCCTGAAATTAAATCATCACACTTAACCAATCAAGCCCTTAACACATATTTAAACCGCAACTGTGCCTTCCACACTTCATAAATCATTTGTTCCTATTTTCCGTATAAACACAAACTGTAATCTACAACAAATGAAAATAAACTGCAGTTGAATTGATTCATAAATAATGTTGTACTGATTTTCAAGAGTCAGCACATTTGATAATACAATCCACGGAATCAAGGGGGCATGCAGTGATTTAATTTCGGTAGATAATGAGCAATAACTCCTCATTGATCGCATAACCTACAAAAAAAACCTGTGAACATGACTACATGTACATGTGCGGTGGCGACGGAGTTCAAGTCGAGACACGCATGAAGAAAGATGTACACATCCTAGGTAAATTCTAAATGTCAATTCAATTCCAATGACACAGGGACATTGAAATAATATCAATCATGCTGTACATCATGCAGCTGACCTGGACTGGACGTTTACCGGACAAGCCAGTGGACGATGCAACAGCATCAAGGCACCATGCGTAGATGCTCATTTGATTTCATACGGCAGATTACATCTAAGCATGTAAATTAATTGACTTACAGAGATCTAAATTGTATACAAGTTCACATACGCCTACACACTGAGTTGATTTAACACAGCTTAATGTTTTTGCTAATTAATCTTGACCTTGACCAGCATATTTCTATATATTGATATATAGATAGATATATAGATAGCATGTACAATTAGATATAACTTGGTTAAGGTATGAGCACATCATCTATTGAAAGGATGTGCATGTAGTCTGTAGTGCTCAATGATATTTACATGCATCATATCATGTGGGTCATAATGGTGATGATTGTAACAGGTTGTACATGGCCATGAATAGCTCAAAAACATTACGCTAATTGAACACATTTTCATGTAGCACTATATGCAACTAAGAAAGCTAATTTATACAAAACAAATCTTTTTTTTTTTTTTGGCAATTTTCCTCCTCACTATTATTTATTTAACTAGTTACTTTTTATTTCCGTAAAAGTTATTGCTGTGTTATTAAACATTAATTCTTTGTTTTGGTTGATAAATTTGAAACAATAAATTTAAAACAAATTCCCACAAAAGCAAACAAAAATAATATATTTGCCAAAGATGAGTGGTACATCTCCCTATGAGGGAGATTAAAGCAATGTCTTCCACATGGCTTGCATGGATTTCAACTAGAAAAGCCAATCCTAACATTGAACCTAAGACCCTATTGAAACCACCAGAAAAATGCAGAAATACCAGAAGTAATATTGATGAATACTGTATCAATATTGGATGCTAGACAATAACTAAACCCATGGATGGGCAGAATGTTGGTGTTATAAAAAAGTATACAATTCCACTACTGTAGAACTAAATAGAAGAAGGAAAGAACATGACAGAAGAACTAAGATGTACCCTAAGTAAATTCAATGCATAGCACATGAGACAGGTTCAAATGTACATTGAATAATGAAATAAATTCCAGTGTTATGTACTAATATTACAGACAACATGCTCCTGATGTATATTTCTGACACTGTACTGATGATGACAAGTTTAAAAAGCTGTAGCTGGAATAAAAACTCATTTTCTTGCACCTTTTATATGTTTTACAAAGAGCAAATGAAACACCGTTGGCCGGCCGGCATCAATAAACTTCAAGAGTGCTTTACCATGTAACATTCTTAGGGAATTTACTCTGTAACATTATTGGGAAGAAGGATTCATATTCTCTCAATGTTTAATGAATGTAGAATGGAGTGATGCATTTTGAAGGAAAAAAGACAATAATTACATTCTCTCTCAAATAGGCCTGGTTTCCACCGACAGAATGAACCGTAATAGCATATCTATCAGAATGTTTTATTGTTTTTGGCATAACTTGTCATGTATAATAACCTAGATGTTCTTCATATTGCAACTACTTACCCAATACATGCATTGGGCTATTCCAGTTGAAATCCATACACCCCCTATGGAAAACATGACCATAATCTTCCACACAGGAAGTGTGAATTTCAAACAGGTTTACCTGAATGGATGATTCCATTTAAAATCTACACCCCCTGTGAGATTAAGGTTATATCTTCCATATGGGGTGTGAGGATTTCAACTGGAATAGCCCAATGTGTGTGATGCATTAATCAAGCAAAATGGGTCAGATGGTTCTGCAGAATTGATCCTAAGTCTATAGTTTGTTTGTTTGGCTTTTAATTGGTGAATATTATTGGTTTTTGATACTGTGCACATCAATAAAGTCCCAACTTACGCTAATGTCAAAATTCGCCCCAGTCACACATTATGCAATGCAAAACTAGCATTAATACAGTGGCCAACTGCAGGTATGTCATTCTATATAATGCATGATATTATGAGTCTCATTATTGTGCCAATTATAAGCCAGAACATGCTGTATTTGACAAAAGAATATTTGACTTCTTCTGCATATGTTTTGTTTTGTTTTGTTTTGCCTGCTTTGCTTGGGTTGGGTTGGGTTGGGTTGGGTTGGTTCATTGTGTTGTGTTGTGTTGTGTGTTGTTGTTTTGTGTTGTGTTCTGTATTGTTATGTTGTGTTGTGTTGTGTTCAGTATTGTTGTGTTGTGTTCTGTATTGTCGTGTTGTGTTCTGTATTGTTGTGTTGTGTTGTGTTCTGTATTGTTGTGCTGTGTTGTGTTGTGTTCTGTATTGTCGTGTTGTGTTCTGTTCTGTATTGTTGTTTTGTGTTATGTATGTTAGCTTGTGCTGTGCTGTGTTCTTTACTGTATTGTTGTGTTGTGTTGTGTTCTGTATTGTTGTTTTGTGTTATGTATGTTAGCTTGTGCTGTGCTGTGTTCTTTACTGTATTGTCGTGTTGTGTTGTGTTCTGTATTGTTGTTTTGTGTTATGTATGTTAGCTTGTGCTGTGCTGTGTTCTTTACTGTATTGTTGTGTTGTGTTGTGTTCTGTATTGTTGTTTTGTGTTATGTATGTTAGCTTGTGCTGTGCTGTGTTCTTTACTGTATTGTCGTGTTGTGTTGTGTTCTGTATTGTTGTTTTGTGTTATGTATGTTAGCTTGTGCTGTGCTGTGTTCTTTACTGTATTGTCGTGTTGTGTTGTGTTCTGTATTGTTGTTTTGTGTTATGTATGTTAGCTTGTGCTGTGCTGTGTTCTTTACTGTATTGTTGTGTTGTGTTGTGTTCTGTATTGTTGTTTTGTGTTATGTATGTTAGCTTGTGCTGTGCTGTGTTCTTTACTGTATTGTTGTGTTGTGTTGTGTTCTGTATTGTTGTTTTGTGTTATGTATGTTAGCTTGTGCTGTGCTGTGTTCTTTACTGTATTGTCGTGTTGTGTTGTGTTCTGTATTGTTGTTTTGTGTTATGTATGTTAGCTTGTGCTGTGCTGTGTTCTTTACTGTATTGTCGTGTTGTGTTGTGTTCTGTATTGTTGTTTTGTGTTATGTATGTTAGCTTGTGCTGTGCTGTGTTCTTTACTGTATTGTCGTGTTGTGTTGTGTTCTGTATTATTGTGCTGTGTTGTGTCGTGTTGTGTTCTGTATTGTCGTGTTGTGTTGTGTTCTGTATTGTTGTGCTGTGTTGTGTTGTGGTGTATTGTTTTACTTTGCTTTGTTAATTAAGTTTTGTTTCAACAATTTCAGGAATTAATTACACTGCTGTTTTAAAGGAAACCACACAAGAAATACCAATATTTGTTAGATTAAGTACACAAGACAAAATCCTCTCACCCAACTTTCCTTCATACAATCATCTTTCAACCATATACCTATTGCAACTGAACAGCTTTGGGTTTGTCCATAATTATGATATTAACACATGACTCAGATGATGCCACCTTGCACACCCATCCATAAGACAAGATAACTAGATGATGATACATCTTTGACCATGACTGCCACTTGACCTGACAAAATAGGTATTCTCCCATTTTACCATCTGACTACTGCTGATTGGTACAATATCACTAAATCTGGTGGCTGTCAATATAACATTTCCAAAAACTATTGTCTCTCTAACCAAAACTCTGACATGAGACCCACAACAGCTGATAATTATGCATTTGTAACTGATCACATTATACCATACAATACCAATCACGCACCCCATTACGTTGGATTCATGCAACAATGCACCTCACTGCGTAACGCAATAATATAATCTATTAAATGGGAGTGTTTTTTTGCAAGAGAACTATTTGCAAAAATAATAAATTATGGACATTAAATTTGAACGATATACTGTTTAAAAGAATTATTGACTGAAATTTTGCCATATAAACCAATGCATCCCATGAACCAACTCATTGCATGGTAGGAGTACCCATTTACAAAATCTGATTTTTGTCAATTTCTGCGAATACAAAATACCGGAAATCTGTTTTATCATTTACCAATCATGATCATTAGTTGATAATAAATATCAGCATTTAATCCACTTGGGCAAATACAATTGACATCATCAGAGTTTCAAAAAGTTGTCTGTAAGAAAAAAAAAAAAAAAAAACATGTTCTTGATTTTTTTTCTGATTTTTTTCTGGAAGAAGCTAAATGACCCTAAAGAATCACCAAAAGCTTGAAAAATCTAAAAATATTTCACAAACCCATTTTTAAAACGTTCTGAATTTTTTTTTCAAACAAAATTCTGTCTAAACCAATCAATTTTGGCAAAAAATCTCAAAAACGCAAAATCTGGGTCTACCGGCCCCGTAGAACAAGGTTTTTTTCCCCATCATCCAAGCGTAATTCTCTTTTGATTGAAAATTATTATTGTAAATGTTCCTTTCCTTTAATAGGAAATAATGAGAAATGGAAGTAAGTTCATTGTAATTATGATGTACTTTCATCAATTTCACCTGCATTCCCGGGCTACATTCACATCATTTTGTCTCTCCTGTGATGCTTTTATTACAATGTTGTTGTTGAAATAACTTCTGACAATGAATCTTGTGGACTATTAGCTAAACATGCAAATGCCTCCTGAAAACAACATTTAAAGGAAATTACCAACAATTTCTGATGTTAATATAATAAATAATAATAACAATAATAATAATAATACAAATATTATTAATGATCCAACATTTGCTGCAATTATGGGGATCAAAATCAAAACCGAAACATAGTCGTCATGCCGAACACCACCAAACTTGATGATAAAATTTTTGATACAATTTTGCGATAATTTACATTTGTAAGAGAGCTTACACTTACTATGTGATGGCTTAATTCCTTTTCAAAAAACCAGGAAAAATATGCAGGTACACACTTCTTTGCCGATTACTTATCCAAATCCAATATCAATCAAATGTTATTCCATAAACAGGCACTCATAAAAACACACACACATAGAATCCAATTTGAGGCAAATCCTTCTTGTACCGTCTCGGCATTCATCTACTTATATCCCAATTTGAGCTTCTTGCGGTCTTATTTCCTCAAAAAATCATACGGTTTGTCCCACACGTACATATGTCGGTTCGTCAAATAGAGGCGAAGGGAGAGAGTAAGTAAGTAAGTAAGCCCTGGGCTGGCTAGCGAGCTATAGCTTAGCATCCATATACAGGTTGGCTAACTTCTACTACCTACACGCACACTTGCGCACACACATTGCCCAGGATGTTGAGGAGAATATTTGCACTGTGTGTGCACTAGCCTCAGTAGAGCACTATCATAGATCCATGTGCGGCATGACTATACTCCATTCAAGCAAACTTGGGTGATAATTCCTAGTGTAACTGCTCCTGTGTTTCTGGCATATTGATGTGTCTCCTTAACCAAGGATGTAGCTTTAAAAGGTTCAGTAAAAGTGCACGTCTGTGTAATCAGTCACTCAATTCAATACAAGAACCATTTTGAATTTGCTAAATTAAGTAAAGTTTTATGTTACAGAGTAATACATTAACCTTTCTCACATTGCTACCTGTTAAAGAGAATCAATTATATTTCAAGCTCTACGTGGTTATCATTATTATTACAGAAAATGGCATTGGTAGTATTTATTCTGATTTATTTTTTGTATTTACTGTTAAGCAATATTTGCGATTTCGTATACATATTACTAACGCAGAAGTTGATAGCTTTATAGATTTGCCACACTTGTTTCAGAGATAATCACCCATCGATTCACTATCATGAGCTTGTACGCAATATCTAGTATGAACGGCTAATCAAGCTTGCAGCAAAATAGCCACAATAGCAAATTGGAATTGTGTATTAATTTAATATAAAAGTTAGAACAAACTAAAGATAAGTTTTCACTCCACCTATTTTTAGAGTTTCATAAAAATTTTACCATTTCTTATGTATTTCTTTATTTTTTGAAAATTACCTAAATTTTACCACATTATAATTTTTTTTACCAACATGAAGTGTGCTATGGTTTCCAAACTTTCAGGGATGGTGTATAAGCTTAATATCTAAATTCTCTCGCAAGCTTTTGTGGATAAAGTGTTTAATTTTTTAGAAAATTAATTTTTAAATGTTTGATTTTAGGGAAATTTAGAAACACCTATAACTTAAAATAGAAACACTTAATTAAAAAAAGCTGGCGAGAGAATTTTCTAAATTTGATTACCTTTCATATGACACCTTGTTTGTAGAAATTGGACCTATAGTTAGCTCCAAAAAAATTCTAGAATTTAGGTAAATTAGTTTTTCTAGAAAAAGTCAAGAAAATTGAAAAAAGTACTAACATTACCATTTCATATCTCCTTTGTTAAGGTCAATATCTTGGAAAAAATTGCTGGCCCATTCCATGTCAACTCCAGGGATGTGCACCGCAGCACCTCTTCAATTTTTTTCTTTTTTCTGTGTGGTGGTAGATATTGATGAGAAAGTAAAATCCTGAAAATTTGAGCTTCATACTCCATTTCGTTTTCCGTGGCATCAATTTGAAATTTAGGGGGTCAGCGTAAAAATGTGCTACATAGCCTTGCATGTATAATGATTTGGAGGTCCATAAATGTATAAAGGCAACCCTTTAAAATGTTTGAAAAGTATGTATCCTGCCAATATCTTTTTGGTGTAGAATGTCTGTATCAAGAAATATCTTCAACTCCTTTACTTTAAAAGATATAGGGCCCTCAAAATGCAACTTCGTCCCACCAGGACCAACTTTGGGGGGGTCAGAACTCCAAAAGTAAAAATAATTTCTCAGCTCAATTTTTTTGCCAATCATGCCCTTTTGGTAGAGAATCCTACCAAAGGGCTCTATCAATAAATGGAGCATATTATTTTACATTTGGAGTTCTGACCTCCCAAAGTTGGTCCTGGAAAACCACTTTTTTTCTGATACATTTGACCCCCTGAAAAACAATGTCAGACAGGATTTGCCCCACCATCAACTTTCAAAGTTTTGAAGGGTTCTTGGACAACATTTCTGACCTCCAATATTGCTCTTAGGGTCTTGATGGCTTCAACACATCAGTTACGTTTGACCTACTCCATAGATTGTACAAATTGATTTTGCATGGATAAATGAGTATGAAGCTCAATTTTGGATTTTACTTTCTCATCAATATCTACCACCACACAGAAAAAGAAAAATTGAAGAGGTGCTAGGTGCACATCCCTGAGTTGACATGGAATGGGCCTGCTGTCCTTTATTCAGTAGCATTTTTGCAATAAAATAAATTAAAAACCAGATTTATACAGTGGGTATAAAGAAAAGAAAATCACATTTAAACAAATTACTTGTTTTCAAAAATTAAGCCGATTTGAAGAACTTGGCAACATGCCAAAAACATGCCATGTGTAAAGTCTATGGGGTTTTCCAATCACAAAAAATTACATAAGTCAAAAACGCTCTTTTGGAAAAAATTAAAAATTGGCAGGTGAGTTTTTCTCGCCCATCTACACATTCTGTATCATTTTCAAGCAAATCTGAGCATGACACCGTAGCCGTTCATACTACCTTAAGCTAATCAGTGTTCCCTCTATAACAATACTCCATGAAGGTAAACTTCAAATACTGAAGAGAATAAAAATCCCTTTAAAAAGGGATGTGCTGGGACATGGTTGTTCACAATGAGTAACTTCATATTTCTTTTTGTAAAAATAGTCAAAATAATTTGAAGTGGCAAGATTCGGTTGGTTCAAACCCCAAAATCAGGCACTTTTCCCCAGATACTGATGACTCAGTTGGATTCATTACATCAGTTCCATTCCAATTCTTATACTTCAATTCATATGCTCTTTACGTTCACGTTGTCACTCCTCTTCAGGTTTACGTTCACCAACTTAAAGCCCAATACGAACAATTCCAAAATTTGACCCCTATATGACCTATGACCTCAAAACATTTTCACTCACCTGATGCTTCCTTACGCAGAGATTATTATCACTAGGTAATGTTTGACATTGAAATTTACTTTTACAAAGGAGAGCAATTCCCCCCATTGAATGTTTACTGATAATATTCTTAGTAACAAAATTCAATCATTACTTAGGACCTATGCCCTAAAGCTTCATTCTAGTTGTGACATATTTGTCATCATAAAAATAGACCCAAATATTTGAAGGTGATGTGTGCATCAATAGCTTTTGGTCATCATCGTGTTACCAGGAAATGTACATATTTCCAATATTCAGTGATCTTGCTTATTTATTAACACAGGTCTTCGAT